>NC_085045.1:5240228-5303867 GCF_963692335.1 Osmerus eperlanus | reverse complement strand
GTTTGCCCATATCCACATTGTGTGTATATATATATATATGTGTGTGTGTGTGTCTATAACCAGCTGTGTCCTAACCTGATTTGAGGAAATATTTGAGGCGGTATTGCGCCAAGAGCGTCTACTGTTTTGGGCAGTAGATGCACAACTGCGTGTCACTTTAAAAACGGCAAACTGCACCCTCAGATACAGGCTCACGGTTCATGGTTTAGTATACCGTCCTCGGTTCACAGGGCACTGAATAGTTCTTTTATTGTCCGAATAAGTTGACACACAGCTAAATTTGCTTAGACATTCAATATGAAGATTCCCAGAACTTCGTAACACCCCAGTGCGACCAGCCAGCAGGGGTGAAGCCCTCTGAGATCAGCTGCCACGTTCACTCAGCATTACCCATCATCCAGACCAGCTTGACAGCCCAGATCCGAAGCCCTCCACCCACTCACACAGTGCCCAGTACCAGTGCCTGGTGCCAGGATAAGGGGCATTAGTGGCACAGGGTTGTGTGGATGTCAGTGAGGGGAGCGGGTGCGATGAGAGCTATGGCCTCTCCATGGCCCTGCCAAGCACCCCGTCACGGCTCTGACACCATCCTCTTACTCTCCATGGCCTCCTGTGTTCCCCCCTCTCTGGCCGCGTCCCCTTCAATCCTCCTCCATCCCACACAGCTCTCTCTCTCTCTCCAGTATCTACTCTCTCTCTCTCTCTCTCTCTCTCTCTCTCTCTCTCTCTCTCTCTCTCTCTCTCTCTCTCTCTCTCTCTCTCTCTCTCTCTCTCTCTCTCTCTCTCTCTCTCTCTCTCTCTCTCTCTCTCTTCTCTCTCTCTCTCTCTCTCTCTCTCTCTTCTCTCTCTCTCTCTCTCTCTCTCTCTCTCTCATCTCTCTCTCTCTCTCTCTCTCTCTCTCTCCAGTATCTACTCTCTCTCTCTCTCTCTCTCCAGTATTACTCTCTCTCTCTCTCTCTCTCCAGTATCTACTCTCTCTCTCTCTCTCCCCAGTATTTACTCTCTCTACTGTATCCCTCTCTCTTTTTCTTTCCCTCTCTGTGGCTGAAATGACTTCCTGCTCGTTTGAACTTTTCGCACCTACCCACCGTCCCTCTCTTTCCCTCCTTCCATCACCACCTACCCATTCACACGCATTATCACTCAGTCCATCTCCCACTCTCACAAATGTCACCCTCTCATTTGGGATGTTTTTCCCACCTGGGCTCGGTCAGGCAAGGACAGCTCCCCCCAGGCTTCCCCCAGGCTCCCCCCAGGCTGGAGAGGGTGGAGCCACACACCCAGCCATGCCCAGTGACGGCCTCCCTCTCTGGGAGGTGAACAGGCTAGAGGCAGCTGCTGGGAGCTCTGAGCAGGAGAGAAAAGGCACAGGAGAGCCAAAGGGGAGGAGAGAGGGAGGGGGAGAGAGAGAAGGCAACTAGAAAGATGAGAGAGATGGGTAGGGGTGAGAGAGAGAGAACCGAGAGAGGTCGAGGAGAGTTTGTGTCACAGCGAGGAAAAAGGAGAGAGAATATAATGGGAAAGAGACTAGAAAAAGGGAGGGGAGGGAGAGCGCGAGGGGGAAATCTGGCAGCTTCCGGTGTTATATTATTTACAATATCATACACAAAAACCCAGCATGACCAAACAAGCTCCCGTTATGCCAGCACTCCATTTGCAAAGTAAGACTTCTCCCCCAAACAGAGCATACAAACATGCGCGTGCCTACACACACACACACACACATACACACACACACACACACACACACGCGCGCGCACACACACACACACACACAGACATTACATTTACTTCACTCTTGAATGTTTTGGTGTACACAAACGTATTCAATGGCTAGGGAGATACTTTTATCGAAGACTGGCAGTTCTTCCAGAGGCTACTTTAAGACTATTGTAAGACACTTTTTCTCCACTTGGGGTTGGGGCTAATTTGTCCCTAAATGTGATTTGTCTTCTAAAAGTGTTTGTCCCAACACTCAGCCGAAAAGCCCTGGACCTCCTGGGTTATGCTAATTGGTCGTTAGAGCTGGTCCCATCCAATCACTGTGGGATAATTCTTCTCATTTAAAATCAATTTGTAGTGTGGCTTGTAAGAGTACCTTTTGTGTTCTTAGTCTGAGAGTTTGAAAAGTTTACTGATGAAAGGTCGGCTGGATTACACTGGGGCTGAAAGCTGTCTCCAGTATTATTGGACCTGATGTTAAAGAACAGCTAAAGGCTAAACTGCATCCTGTTCCTGCCTCCTCTCCCTGCTAGCCTCCTCTCCTCTTTTGCCTCCTCTTTTGCCTCCCTCCCTCCCCTCCCTCCCACTTCTCTCCTCTCCCTGCCTCCTTTTTCTTTCATCACACAGTCCCTCAGGAATCACAGCGACGCGCGTGTGTGTGTGTGTGTGTCTACTATTCAGTAGACTAGCTGCCTGCCCTCGTGTGTGTGAGTAGGCAGGCAGATGTGTGGGTTGTGGTATCTGCTATTGAGAGTCTTCCGTCTGCAGAGGTGGGAGGGGAGCGAGTGTGTGTGTGTGTGTGTGCGTCTGGGAACCACCCTTACAGCTGATTGCCTGGCGCTACGGACTGTGTGCAGGCGCGAGCGAGCGTGTGTGCGCTGGTGTGGCTCATATACTACAGGAAGCCAGAGGCAGCGGTGGTGGTGAAGAGCTGGCTCTGGATCTGGATGTTAGCTCTCTCTCTCTCCACCGTGGGACGAAGCCTTTCTGTAGGTATACACACACACATACATACACAAGACACACGCGCACAC
The DNA here is from genome assembly GCF_963692335.1 of Osmerus eperlanus. Lineage (NCBI taxonomy): Eukaryota > Metazoa > Chordata > Actinopteri > Osmeriformes > Osmeridae > Osmerus > Osmerus eperlanus. Next base: position 5,301,111 of record NC_085045.1, on the reverse strand, counting down.
ACACACACACACACACACACACACACACACACACACACACGGATGTATGTTCTTATCAGGATGTCTGTGATGTTTATAGTGTATTGCTGTGTTTCATCCTTGATGCTGAGTTTACTGTGGGAGAGATGTTTGTCTATTCTTCGATTGTTTCCCTGGGCAATTCTCTCCAGGTAAATGGCTTTTTTTTTGCGTGTACTTACGATGTATTGGTTTAAGGCGGGTACTAAGGGCTGTCTGATGGATTGGAAAGGTTTGAAATAGATTCCCTGACATTTCTGATGCACTTTCTCTGCAGTCTCTCTCGTTTTCGTAAACGCTCGGCTCTGTCTTCACATACAGACGGGTATTGTACTGTGCGTGAAACGCGCTGGGATATTTGCATTGTAACATGAAACTCATGACACGTGTGTGTGTGCGTGCGTGCGTTTGTGTCGGCTGATTGGTGAGTCGTGTCCGATTTCAACCTGAGGTAGGAGGCAGGGCTGCTGGACTGACTGAGAAAAGAGAGAGGGGATATAAATACAAGATGGACTGCTCCCTGTACGTCCAAACACAGAGAATGCCAAAGAGAGGGACTGACAGAAAGAGACGAACAGATGCAAAGATGGACGCGTGCTGGATGCAGAATGAGGGCGCTTGGTGTCAGAGAAGCGATGTGAAGAGGCTGAGAAGCAGACGGACATCTCTCCCTGCCCCTGCCCTCTCTGACAGGGAGAGAACATGACAGCAGTGTATAGGAGCGCCGGGCTGGGCTGGGAAAACTGTTCAAGCATCTGCAGTTGGCAGGCAGACTGACTGACTGACTGACTGTCAGGCAAGCAGGCCGTCAGACAGACAAACACCAGGCAGACAGACAGACAGACTGACTGTCAGGCAAGCAGGCAGACAGGCACACAGGCAGCAAAGCAGATTGCCAGGAAGCCGGGAAGCCTATCAAATCAAATCAAAATGTATTTGTATAGCCCTTTGTACACGCAAGCGTGTCACAGAGGGCTTCACATGCGCCCATAGAACTGCCCCTCAACCAACCTAAACCCTCAAGGAAGACAAGGAAAAACTCCCAGAAAAACTCACTAGAGGAGAAAAAATGGAAGAAACCTTGGGAGGAGCAATTCAGTGAGGGATCCCCTCCTCCAGAGACGGTATATTACACAACACCTGGCGACTGTTGCGGTCGGGTCAATTATTTCCTCATTAGAAGCTTTTGTTTTGTCATCACTTACACATGGAGTGCTATCCAGTATAATATATACATGCCAACAGAACAATGCAATGTAAGAAGAAGTACACCAGATCACACCACTGTGAAGAACTGCTACCATACCAGCCTGAGTGGTGTGATAAGGGTTTTATTTGGGGCAAGACCTCGGCAATGAGAATGCAAAAGAGACACCTGTGGCCCGTATGCTAATTATCGGGCGCTAGCAGGTAGCTACAGGAAGCTAGCCGCTGCTCGCTCATTCATATGCGGTGCCATTTACAGTGGCGGCTTTCCCCCCCCCCGAGCTCTTCTTCTTCTGCTCTCGTCAAATGTGTGGGTGATGAGGGCACATTTTGTGTTCTAATTTGGTCCCTTGTGCCTTTTGGGGTCGCTGGGGTGCAGAGGAGGGATGGGTTCCTCTCTCATACTCTCCATTTATCCCTGTTGCTCTCTCTCTCTCTCTCTCTCTCTCTCTCTCTCTCTCTCTCTCTCTCTCTCTCTCTCTCTCTCTCTCTCTCTCACACTCTCTCACACTCTCTCTCTTTCTTGCTCGGTCTCTGTGGGCATGTTGCGAAGCTTGGCACACTGCGTGGCCTCACGTTGTCACCTGTCACCTGCCAGCCCTCTCTGGCCTGGGCCCCGTGTCCCCTACCACTGCTCACCCCTGCACCCCCTCTCAGCTTCTCATCAGACAGGCTGGCATCACCCCCAGCTTGGCATGCACAGACACTGGCACACATTCAGTCAGGGAGGGGTAGTCTTACAACATCAGCTACCTGGCCTAATATCTCTGGTTACCGTGGGTGTGTGTGAGGGTTCTAACATCGTTTGAGGTTGTTGGATCAGGCAGGGGAGCTGGTCTATAGAAGGATCACTGTACTTTACTGTATGCTGTTGTCCTGTACTATTCTGGGCTGTGCTGTACTACTCTCCACTGTGCTGGACCAAGTGCTGTGTCGTTTCGGGCGTGTTGGCAGACTGGCAGACTAACAGACTGGCTTTGTCAGCAGAACCTGGACCTCTGCTCCTCTCCTCTGTGTTTACCCCGTACACGCATGCACACACACACTCCGTGCACAAACAAACACGTAGACACGGTAGACTCACAAGCAGTTTTGCTCTCTCTCTCTCTCTCTCTCTCTCTCTCTCTCTCTCTCTCTCTCTCTCTCTCTCTTCTCTCTCTCTCTCTCTCTCTCTCTCTCTCTCTCTCTCTCTCATCTCTCTCTCTCTCTCTCTCTCTCTCTCTCTCTCTCTCTCTCTCTCTCTCTCTCTCACTACAGACTGTAGTCCCCTCCGTTCCACCTCCCCTCAGAACACACAGGGATGTTTACCCTCTCTCTACCTTTTGTCGTTATTTTCCCTCTCTCTGTAGTTTATTCGACCCCTTCAATACCAGTCCCTGACTCTTCATTAGTCATGCAGGAGAGCTGTGAGTGGCCGTCAGGCGGCAGACAAACGGCGCATCGGGCCCTCGCTTCTCTCCTCCGTCCCCCGGCCGTGAGTGGCCGAGCAGCCCGCCAGGTCACCGTGACCTCCTGCTCCGAGCCCGACGGCTTCAACGCTCCGCTACCATTAGCAGTGGTACATAACAAGATGTGGGGGTTTCGTTACTCTCGTTGGACTGTTATTGTGAGCATACATCAGACGGGACAGATAAATGTTGTGTTAAGTGAGGCTGTTAAAAGCACTTTAATGAGGGTTATTGTTAATTCAGACCGTACGCTTCGCTAATTCAGTAACGATTGTGTAATGTAACCAGAAGAGTCCCCCTTTTAACCATAGCAGCTAACTGTTTTCTAATCGATGCTATGGGAAGCGCCATTTTGTGTCCACCCGCACTGACTAGATTGATAAGTAGCATTGAAAACTGGAGTGGTATATACCCCCTTATAGTTCACAATGCAAAGACATGCCACCCATGGAAACCCAAGCTTCCGTATTCTCGTACTGTATTCTCAGAGCGAGTAGTTAGAAGGCAGTCAACCAAAGTAGAAGTCGACCGGCTAAAACTGGAAGGTCAAAATCTCTCCACGAGTTGTGTGTGGATGGTGATTGACTGCACGGTGCTTGCACACACACACACATTCAGGCACACGCTAATCCTGTCCATGGTGTAATTTATTGAAAGTTTTTTTTCCTTCCTCTCCGCCTGTCATGGGGTGACCCAGTGCCTTCCAGCAGACTACCCGTCTCTTCAGTCAGTAAGTGGGCCACGCACAGTAAACCCGGCCCTGCCATTTGGTTCTACCAGGAGCAGAGGGTCTTTCCCTCCCTGCACAGCTGGCATCGGAGAGGGGAAAGTGGGTTAGCGTCCTGGCTAGCTCCCTTCCCCCCTCCGGCAGAGAGGTGCTCAGCGGAGGATGAGGGCAGCGTGGATGTATGCTTGGGGACAAGCGATGGTGATGACTTAGTGATGATGATGTGGTCTTAGTGGCTGGGGGCTGGGAAGCTCATTATTATGGGATGCTCCATAATGGCTCTGGTGGCTCATTAGGGTCTGTCCTCGCCTGAGGGCAGTGGTTGTCATGGTTGAGGTGTGGAACGTGAAAGGTACAGGCCACACAAGTTCTGAGGCTGACTCGCTTCTCTAAAGGTCTGAATCTGGTAGTCTCTGCTCTACCCTTCAAATAAAGATAATACATTAAGATAAGGGTAAGATAAAAACTTTTGTCCCCAGAGCCTATAGACTCCTCATGACAACAGTGTTAAATAATTCAGCATTTCAGCAAGCATGCAAGCACTTTTAGCAAGCACTTCTCTCATTGGTTGTAAGGAAGAGAGGCTTTCCCATGGTGGATTTTAATAAAAATACTGACTATGTAATTTGCTCAAATAGGGCCGGTCGAACCCTTGCTTAGTCCCTAACCAATTACAGGGTTGGTTTCTGTACTGCATTAACAGATGGAGCAACCTTGCTGCTACGGGAAGATTAATTAACTACCTCTCTTGAATTTGAGGAGACGTCAATCCTATTGGCCATGAAGGGGAACTACTGAAACGAGAAAAGGCTGTACTGTAATGAGACACTATATTATTTTCATTCTCTCTTTTTTTAAATGACTCATCTTTATTATTGAGAAGTTCATACTGACGTTTTTACCCAGAGGAAGACATGAGTTACTCACTGTGGGAGTGATGCAGTCATTGAACTCACGCACACACACTCACAGTAACAGAGCACCCAATATATTAATGAGCGGCTATTTTAACTGAATCTGGAATTGGGAAATTGGTGCGGAAATTGGTGCTGAAATTGGTGTTTACTTCCCCCCCCCACCCCACCCGAAAGGCAATTTGTGGAAGCACTGCCAGCTATCCATCTAAAATCCTGAAATGCACAAGGTTAAGTGAGCTACTCATTACAGAGTCTGCGAGGGATGACTGAGGAACATGGAGGATCGCTTCAACCTCAAACTAAATCACTTCATTCATTCTCGGGTGTGTTTTTCATGGATGCCCCCTTGGGGATTCCTGATTCTAAACTGAAAGAGGAATTAGGAATGATGTCTTTCTAATTGCACTCTTCCGACCACTGGCTCAGAGAATGAGCGCCTTGTCAGCGTGCCGCGGTGCTGGGCTGAGTGGCTCTGAAACACGCGTGACAGGTGTTCCCTCAGACAGACTCCTCAGTTGAAGGAACACCCGACTGTTTTCAAGCATATCTTTTTTCTCTAGGCATGGCCAGGTTCTGTGAAGGCTGTGGAGAGAACCAGGCTTCGGGGCGGTTCTCTTTCCAGATCCACGTCCATGAGTGAACTCGCTGGCTCGCTCGCTGACACTAACAGCAGGTAAAAAGGGGTTTAGCTGTCACCATGTCTCTCACGGCCCTCTTTGATCAGAGCCTTGAGTAAAATATGTGTTTGAAAGGTACACAACGATGGATTCCCATTTCCGAGGGAGGTTTTATTACGGATGCCCTTTCTCTACCCAAGCCAAGATATGCCTCAGGGTTTTGAGTCACTATGGTTGTTACTGCAGTCGGAATTATTGCCGTGTTAAAGGTTCCAAAATGTGTTGCCCTGTTTTCTCAGTTCTGGTGCGAGGAAAAAGTGCAATAACAACGTTGCAGTCGTGTTTCTTATTGTTTGTGTGTGTGTGTGTGTCAGAGAGGAACAGTTCATTCGACAGTGAACAATGCACACAGATGAGCGTCAGGGTAGGCGTTCTGTTTTGTTCGGTTTTTGATTAATTGAGAGCAGTTACTTTTGCCTCACTTAGTTACTCTGTTCTTTTTAACTTCCTTTCCTTTTTTCTTCAATTTCCCGATCTCTTGTCATGTTCCACAGCCTTCCTTATACTTCATACTTCATTCTCTTTCTCTGTCTCTCTCTTATCTGTAAATGACAGAAATGAGTGCTTTCCTTTTTGTATCACACTGACACACCCAAAGGTAAACACACCAAGGGGTGGGACTCATTCGGCAACAACGTTCTTTTTGTGGCCCAGAAATCCCAGCACATTTCCGGGTAGCCTCTCTAGGTTTGGGCCCCTCCTCTCCCTTCCATTGGCACAAAGGCTGCGGGGCGAAAACAATGGTCCATCTCCTTTTCCATTTCAAAGTTATTATTCTCTTTCATCACCTCCCCTTGTTTTTTTTTTTCTCCCCCGCTCACCAATTTCCTCCTCATCTCTCCGGCCCTAGCTCTCCCCTTGCTCTGCTTCCCTTCCATCTCTGTCTCCTCCTGGAGATTTCTCCGGCCCCTCTATTTACTCGCCTGTCCTGCGTCTCTTGGCTGTTAAATGAACAGATGATAGCTGGAGAGACGCGCGCTCTGCCTCAGCCCAGGGGCATTACTGTAGGACCAGGGTGGAGGAGAAAGGATGAAAAGTAGTGCACCTTCACATAGCCGCCGCATAACCCCCCGTCTACCACCAGGGATACGGATTTATCCGCCGTCCGAATCTTTAGCCGTCACATTTTGTCAGTCGCTACCATTTCTGCTTTCAGCGTAAGACCCCCCCCGTTGGCACTCAAGTGACACTCACCCCACATATGTATATGACCAGAAAGCCTTCATTATTTCCGGTGTCCATCCGCAGTCAGATGTGTTGTGGTGGGTCGCGACGTGAACTGTACCAGGAGCCTGGAGTCCTCCACCGCCAGCTGAGACTGGTCCTGCTGAGGCTGTGAGGAGGAGGGGGGGCGGGGGGGCTGTGGTGACAGAGTGATATATCATTACAAGATCCCCCCCCCCCCCCCCCAGCTGATAGAAAGCTCATTATAAAGCTCCAGACTGCCGTACATCCTTGTGGCCTCAGGTTCTGTCCCATTACCTGAACACAGACACCCACCAGGAGGTTCGCAATAGCCCACACAGTCTCCTCACAGACAGCTAACGCGGCCGGCAGGGAGACGGGTGTCTTCACGGTGCTCTCCTAGTTAAGTTGAGGGAGAACCTTGGGAGAGGAATTCAACAGCTTGATGCCTTTTGGAGCTTTTACAGTAAAAAAACAAACAAAAAAAAAGCTGCTCAAATGTTTTGTGTTGTTCAATGTCTGAAAGGGTTTGGGTGTGTTGGGTCCTCTGGTTGTGCTACCTAATGGATTGGTAATGGCGGCACTAAACAGTGTCCGTGAGAGGAGGGAGACAGAGGAAAGAAAAAGGGAGAAAACGGGAGAGAGGAAAATGAATAGAGTTAAGAGGAGAAGGAGATATGAAGGGAGAAAGAGAGAGAGAGGCAGGAAGAAAGACATGGGGGAGAGGGGGAGAGAGAGAGGGTAAGGGTGATATAGGGTGGCGACACGGAGATGGAGAGAGACAAGAAAAACAAGTTCCACAGCAGAATGCCCGCTGAGGGGATGGTGGAGGGTGGGTTATTTCTGGATGGTGTTCACATGTTGAGTAAGAAACGGATAATGAAGAGAAGGAGAAGGAAAGAGACCCAGGAGAGGGTATCTTTTAGGAGCTGGCAGGGTGACTCATCACTCCCCGGTGAATAGACAAGTCTAATGAGAACAACTCTGAAGTTGATCCACTATTATCATGACTAAGACTGCGGTGCATTCACACTTGTCAAACACGGTGCTTGCCATAAGAAACATTAAGAGTAAAGCGTTTTCAGTTGGGAGTTTTGTGGGAAGGTAATCGCATCGTCAACCCTATCGCTTATTGATGGGATGAAGATACGATCTCCCAGTAAAAATCCTGCTTTTGAAAAAAAGAGTGATATTCGACGGTGGAGCCCCAGAGTGGGTCCGGAAGGGGATGATCAATGGGGTTGTTATCCGAGTCAGTCTGGAGGAGGGAGCAGAGTGCTGCCTCCTCGCCACTGGTCTCGTGTGGGGGCTGCTTCAGCGCACCAAGGCTTCATCTCTACTCCTCCACTCTCAGCCGCCCCCAGATGTTCTATATAATTACACAAAAGCAGCCGGCTGGCAATTCAAAGTGCATCTAAAGCTCAGTTTATCCTGCTTCCACTCTGCGCAGTATGTTTGCGGTCTGCGTTTGTGTGTGTGTGTGTGGGGGGGGGGGGGGGGGTGAAAGCATTAAATGAGGTATTACAGATGAAGCCATAGGTGGATTACTGTGTGATTCTATAAGTGTGTGTGTTTGTGTGCGGGGGCGAGCGGGCGTGTGGGTGTCTTTTGTGTGTACGTGTTACATGGCTAACTTTTACATCCCACCCTCCTTTTCTTATCAACCTGATAGCCCTGAGTCTCTGGCCAAGTTCAAAGCGAGGACAAGCTTATTGCAATGTGATATATTCTGTAATGTAAGTCATTCTGCTGGAGTCAGTTGGCTGAGCGGGGGGGAGTCGGGCTACTAATCCGAAGGTTGCCAGTTCGATTCCCGGTCATGCCAACTGACGTTGTGTCCTTGGGCAAGGCACTTCACCCTACTTGCCTCGGGGGAATGTCCCTGAACTTACTGTAAGTCGCTCTGGATAAGAGCGTCTGCTAAATGACTAAATGTAAATATATGACACTTTGTGCACGTGTGTTTGTGTGTATGCATGGTAGCTGGTTTTCACGTTCATTTTAGAAGCCCGGATACGTTTTGTGGTTTGATGGATGAGTCTCTCTCATGTGCAACGTGGAACAAATATGGAGCTCGAGGGCTGAAAATGAAGTTCTAAACTGAAATAAGGAGTGGATGTTTTGGGATACTTGAAATACGACAGGATGCCTGAAACCAAACCTTGCAAAGATAAGAGAAACAAAAGAAGGCACATATTTATATGCAGTATAAGAATAATGTGCATGCTTACACTTACATGTCTACTGTAGGTCTACAAATACTTAATTGATTAGGTTTTATGTTACAATGTACTGTATTTTCACACATATTTTTTAAGCCTGAGCACAAATGGCAACAAAGAGAGAAGTCTCTTGGAAAAGGCCGTTAGAAATCAAGAAACGGCACTCTTCCCAGCACCGTCTGTTGCCACATCTCCCTTCAGTTTGCATGCCGTATGAAGAGTAGCACATTTATTTAACACATTGTTATGGGCGAGCGTTCCCTTTGTTCTTTAGTGTGGGTCTTAATTAGTTTGCCCTACACAATGTTCGTGAGAAATGACGCATTGGTAATTCACAAGATGCAAAAAAATAAGTGAGTCTTAAGAAAAGTAACCATGCTACTGTTTTTACATGTGGTTATCTGAGAGTGACCATACTGATCTTGTCTGGGCTGCTGTGTCTGGTGCCAGAGAGATAAGGGAATGGTGTTGGTCTCCTGGGCGTGGAGTCACTTAGAGCCAGACCTTCTGTGTTCTTGTCATTGGTTTTCTAATTACGGAGTGTTCACTGGCAATACTGTGATGGACCGTACCACTATTGACACGTCGAAAGGGGTCAGGGCTTTCGCCAAACCCATTTGCCGGAAAAAAAACTGAATAAACAACAACACAACAGCAATTAAAGTCCCAAAGAGGATAGTTAGCCACCTGCGGTTTCCCCTCATATTTGACTTTCTAATGAATCAGAATGCCCTCTGGAAATGAAAAACGAGTGACTGTGAAACCTAATTCAACACAAATCTCCCATTTCATACCCACACCTGCTCTGCACTACCTTTTTTTGTGGTTGCCAAATGTCTGTTTGCTGTTTTATGTCCGTTTGAGTGTTGACTACCTCTGCTATCTGTCTGGGGAGGAGACGGACGCTGGCCCGACGCCAGCTGATGACTTGTGTTGTCTGGCCCTGGATCAATCTCCGGGTGAGAGAGAGAGCCGAGGATTAATGACTGATCGTCTGCCTCGCTCTCTCATCGGCCCGATCTGTATGGTGATCATCTAGAATGAAGGCCGTGTCCATCACGGCCCTTAGAAACAACAGATGCTTTAGTGGAGTCTCATTGGAGCCTCGCTGACACGGTTGGTTATCGTGCTGGGGATGACCATATGAAGCCCGTTCGAAGGCTGTCGTAAACAACTGACTGTAGACAGTGGGGGGCATTGACTTGCCCAGTCATCCACGGTCAGAGCAGGAACACGACCGGGGAGGATGCTGAGATCATCCTGACACACACACACACACACTCTTCCCTGATGCAAATGTTTTTGGTCACCTGTTCAAATGGAAACATAAAGCTGGGGTTGTTTATTCAAATGGTTATGCCACCACATCCATCCATGTGTCCTCCCTCAACAACTGAATCCTTTTAAAGGGACAAAGCCAACAGCCAGCTAGCAAAAATGCACACTATACATGTCAACTTAAAGGGATGTCATTTCCAAAGAGGAAAGTTACAATATGCATCCAGTCAAAATATGTACAAAAATCTAAAATGCATGCAGCTTTGGGCAAAATAGTACAGTAGACATGTCAGAAATACAAAGTGTGCAGAATGATTCAGCAGTTTAGTGTGTGTGTGAGGGAGGGTGTGACGTTCCCCAAAGGTGAGAAATCAGACCTCGACTCAGACACTCAGCTTTAATGCTCAGGCCCGACACTTTCTCACCCATCCCGTAAAATTGGCTCGGACATAAAGAATCAGCCAGCCAGACGTGGAACATAATAGATCAGTTAACATGCGTAGGGTGACTTTTACGAACGCATGATCTGATATGCCGTTTAATCAAAGCTTTTACCGAGTGCGAGTTGGTGAATGTGTGCTACCACGTACCGCTTTGTGGATAGAATCGAGGGTTTCCTGTTCACTTGTTGGTTATATGTGTATGTTGTGGAGCACAGCATGTTTCAAGGGCCTGTCTCCAACACTTTCAACATTTATCATCCTTCTTTCCTGGAGCTTATCCCAGCTAGACCAGATGAAAAGGCATCGGTTGTGGTTCACGGTGTGGGAGATCTTATTGACTATCGTCTCTCTCTCACTCACTTTCGGAGGAGGAAGTGAAACTCGATCGCCCGTCGTTTCTTATTCACCGGGGGGTTTGTCCTCTCTCTCTTCGACTCTCGAAATGATGTGCGTGGCCAACTGTTAAACTCCCGGTAAAACAGCCACAGACCCCTGTGAAGCTACGAGGAGAAGGGGTTGGACAGGTTTGGGATGCAAGGAGGGCCGCCCTGTATATGTATCTACAGTGACCACTAGGGGGGTGATAATGAAAAACACTGTTTGAAAATCATTACGGTCAGTTCTATAATGTAAAGTAATATATTCAATTTTCTTCAAAGTACAATATACAGGGGTGGATTTGAACTCTTGATCTGCAGTCAAAGGCTCGAACCATTGAGCTATACCCTGCCCCCTAGTTCTGGTACTTCATTGGTCCATCAGAAATCATTTATCACAATATGGAAAATCTGATGCACAATGAGTTAGATTAGCTGTGCTATACTATTATCAATTAGACAGTGTCTAATTTAGGATTGTCAGGTTACCAGAGTATGCAACTGTGAACACCTAAACCAGGAACATAGTGCAGGAAGTGATACCAGGAAAACAATATACAGTAGGCTGAGCGCTAGACTCAGTTATGGCCTCTCTATCTATCATATATCAGTCTCTCATTCAATGTTTATACAAATGTACAGGTTGTTAGAGCACAGTAGTTAGGACAGTAGATGGACCACCCATTGCTGGTTTGAATGAACATGTTTTAATCAGAGGACTGTATATAATCTAATGTAAAATAGTCATGAAGTTTAAGTCATTTGTTTAAACACCATATACAAGCACAGGAGTAATATGTGGAATAGTGTATGGAATGATATGAAAAAATAAAACACCACAAATGTATACCCTTGTGTATTATTCTACTCAAATCCCAGTATCAGATAATACTTTAATACTAAAAAAAGCTATATTATTAAATGTGTTCAGAACATTTAATTTACAGATGACAAGATATCCCACAAACAGACAGTGAGAATTGTTGTCCTGATAAAAAATTGTTTTTCTGTCAATAATGGGAGTGAAAAGTAATAAACTGTAGTTTCCAGGCTAGCACAGTAGCTTAGCATGATAGCTCTTGTGCTAGTGACCAAGTGGAGGTAAAGGCAAAACGAGTCTTTTGCGTAGTCTGTATGTAACTTCAGGCATCTGTTTGGCAATTTGTAGACCGTACGTAGCATGGTATGTACGGTCTTCCTTATTACTCACCTCACCACCAACATCAGTGAGAATCGTCACAATGTCTTCTCCTCTGAGGAAGAGAAGGAACAATTTAATTAGACATTTTGATATAAACACAAATAGTTATATCTACTGTCATGTTCACTTGTTTTAAAGTTCTGTACAAAATCAATAATATTGTACACAAGTCTCAGCAAGTTATTTCAACACTTATTGTCCTACAATTGGAACTAGTGTAAACACTTTGTCAGACCTTACCTGGTGCAGCCTTGTGTCAATTGTTCACACAAAGACTGAATGAACCAGGTCCCAGTTTGCTTTTTTCTGTAAGATTTGTGTTTGTCAGTGCTGCTCATAGCAATTAGCATGTCAGAATCGTCATGGATGTCGTAATCAGGCTTGCGTTGGGAATTTGCGGATCTGCCACTGTCATCACTAGACAATTTATCGCTCTTTTCTAAAGTTGATTCAGTCGTTTTCCCCTTCCGTTTGTCTGTCTCGATCCGACATGCCTCGAAGAAGAACAGTTTGGGCTTGTCTTTGAGAGCACTGCAGTTAGACCCTTTGAAGAAGCTGAGGAGCTCTTTGTAGGGCAGGACCTCGTCGTCTGATCCATAGATGCCCTCGCTGCAGCCATGACTCAAGATGCAGCACACAAAGGCATCGCCATGTTGGATAATCCCGTCCAGGTCGATAAACTTCTTGCGCTCACCAGCCCACTCCTTCACGTTCTTTAACTCGGACAGCTGTTTGTTTAGGTTAGAATGATTAGAATGCAAAGTCGATCTACTAATACTTTTCTGAGGATGACATAATTGTTTAAAAAATTAATCAAAATTGAACAGCAGCCTAAGGTGTCAACATTTCATATCTACTGAAATTCTTACAGAGTTTGGATTTAACCCAGCAAACAGCTTTAGTGTGTCTCGCATCTTCTGTGCCCCTTGGTCCTCAACAATCACAACCCAGAATCCCAGCCAATTGAAGACCCTTGCCAAAGAAACTGAGAGAGGAGAATACTTTAAATGAACACATCCTGACCACTTGTCTTGTGTGTTCCATCTACATGCTTCAAATTGTGGCAGACAGACTAGACTGAATAGAATTATATGATATACTGAATCGAATGATGGCAAAAAACAGTATCAAACTATCTATTTGGATCTACCAGCATCAGTATATGATCCTGGTCTATCCTCAGAAGGAAATATTTCATTATTGATGATGAGACAGATTCCACGGGGCGAGCTGGTCATCTTATAGTGAGGGATCTGTAAAAAGTAGAACATTGAAAGACACAATTACAATGTAATGTTTTGGTGATATGGCAATTCATCAATAACTTTTTCTTTGGCTATAATATTTGGGGATATATGGAAATTGTTATAATTTGTAATTGGCCTATTAGCAGTTCTGGTGGGCTGTGAACTGATTTGGGAGTTAAAAAAATAAATTAAAAATTCTTACCTTATTCAGGTCTAACTCCAACTTCTTCTTGACTACATCTATGATGACTGATTTGTCTTCAGGCTTCTCAAATTCATTCAGCAACTTCACCACTTTATTCACCACAGCATCCTGTTTAGTGTCACAGGTTTCTGAAGGTACCTCAACATCTCACAGACGGAAAGAAAGAAGTTGTTTAGCAAAACAAAGTGACTCAAGTGGGAGGGTGATGAGGTTTGTGTGCACTAGGAACATTTGCAGTACAGTAATGTTGGAGCATGCTAAAGAGGAAGTTCTGACACCTTTTGTTTTTCCAACGAAATACAACAGTCTTTCAGCAAGATCATTCCGATTAATATCCCTCAGAATCTTCACTGTGATTTTGACAGCTCCATCACGATACCTGTTATCCATTTCATCTACTACGTCTAATATGTCAGCATTTTCCAGTCTGCTTCTAGGTATGGGTTGAAAACCTTCCAGCACATCCTGGACCAGGTACCACTTAAAAGTCTTCAAATCATGTGATGTCAAATCCTCCAGAGTTCCCAGCAATGCCTCACAAACATCCATTGTCACTGCAAACAAAAACATTTTGTCATATTTTTGTCCAAAAGGTAAAATCATAAAGAGGAGGGTGATGACCATGTCTAGTTTAATCAGAAAATATGTGAAAAACAATTGTTCAAATAAGTGTATTCACATGTCTTTCATTCACTTTGTTTAATGTTCCCATGGCAGCATCTTGAACCAGTATTTCAGATAGTCTGGGTGTTTGCCAGATGATATGGCAAGTACCAAGTCAAGTCTACAGCATGTACTCTCTTATCCCTTTGAAGGTGGGACACCATTACACCTTAAACATTTCAAGACATAGTACAAGAAAAAGGGAGTATGGGAGAGTGAGAGAACGTAAAGTGAAGTTGTTTTAAAAGCAAAATGGACAAGCAATGCAGTGACCTGATATGCATGGCATGTCAAATTTCAAATCAAACTGTATTCGTATAGCCCTTTTTAGAGGACAAGGAAACACTTCCGAAAACTCAGAGGGGGAAAAAACTGAAGAAACGTTAGAATATCCCCTCCTCCGGAGATGGTCGATGACACATAGAAGAGCCGAATAGGCTGAACACAGTCATGCAGAAATGAGAGAGTAAGAATGTGAAAATGGATGGGGAAAATGCAATGTATAAAAAATAAATAATAATGCTTTGAAGGCAATATGTGGATGCTTAAATCTCTTATTTATTTTTTATAGGTGTTTGTCGGTATGGAAGTTGCAATCACCAATTTTTATTTCGAAAGTAAAAGCTTTTGTAGTTCAATAACGCTTTGAAAGCAAGCTTTTGTCATGCGACAAATGGACATGTAAAAATGGCCTAAAGAGACTTCGGCGCATAAATCTGCCAGGCTGACATTCGACGTGCTTGCAGTCTATTTAAATTAGCCTATACTGAGTTGCACTCTTGGCAAAAAGACTTAAAGAGCGAAATGGAAAATCCGAATTTCCAGGCATTCCCATCATTCCAGACATTCTCATCAGCTACGTTAAATAGCTAACAGTTTAAGTTAATATGTATTTACCTTGAGACGTTAGCCTGAAGTAGATGACGACAATACGGTATGAAGATATTCAGATCAATGTTCAAGACAAAATATGCTACTTCCGCATTTAACGTATGCAGGCTTCAAAGTACAGTGCCAAACACAGCTCAACTTCCCAAACAAACTCGACGCGAAGGGCACTGTATTTTTTGTTAGTTACATGTGTTTTTTGTTGTTGTAATAAGCTAAGTTAGTCTATTAAATTTCACAAACTGATTTGTAACCCCACCAAAAATATATATAATTATAGTTTTTATTGTATCCTGAAAGTGTCTTGGTTGTTGAAGGATTCATGATTCATAGTGAGGCGTTCATGTACTGTATCCTGCTGATCCTGTCCTCAACTCATCTCTCTCTCTCTCTCTCTCTCTCTCTCTCTCTCTCTCTCTCTCTCTCTCTCTCTCTCTCTCTCTCTCTCTCTCTCTCTCTCTCTCTCTCTCTCTGTGTGTGGTTGCAGGGCATCAATATTGTGGGGCCCAGTAATGCAGAGCCCCCTCCCCCTCCCAGCCCAGAGATGTACCAGCTGGACATCATATTGAAGATGGGACACAACCTCGCCATCAGGGACAGGACAGGTGGGAGATGCATTGGGTCTCTCTCTCTCTCTCTCTCTCTCTCTCTCTCTCTCTCTCTTGCAGGGGACACTGGTGGCCACAGTGTCCTCATTAGCAGGTCCAGCGAATGCCATGAGAACCTGCCTGCTCTTTCTGTTTCTCTCTTTCTCTCTCCCCCTGGGTAATGAGGAGTGAGGTGTCCTCTAACCAGTCATCTGTCCTTGGCTCACGAGGACCGGTCATTATAGCTTGGGACTGTCGAACGAGCGTGTGGGGACTCGAGGTCGCTGACCGGGGTGCTGGTCCCCCGGCAACAAATCACCCAACTCTCGCACGGGGTCTCACGAATTTGTATAGGCTACGTGTGCGGAGAACACACGCTTGGCTACGAGTTAGTCCGAGGCTCCCTCCCTTCCCAGGAAAGGAATCTCCGCACCCAACCAAACCACGGTGTCACAGACGCTCACCGGGGCCTCCTGACACGCAAACCTGGAGGGATCTTTTATAGCAGCAAACGTTTATAGGCCCTTTTTTGGGCAAAACATCATAATTTATCGATCACTTATTCCTATGGCTATACGTTTCGCTCCCGGTTACCGCGCCCTTCCCACCCGATAACAAAAACGTTCAAGGGCCCTCCTCCGCCCTTATTCCCCCCGTTAGTTTATCTGTGAGACGCAACACCGCACCTATCGAGAGAGTATATGTGTCTGAGCAGATGAACACTTCAAGACCCTGTTTCGCGTAAACACCAGCTGGGCAGTTTTCGTGCCTAAATGACTGGTCGCGATTCCCGGGGAACTCACCTGAGTATCGGCGTGGGGCGCTGAGTGGATCCCTTGGTCTCGAGCGGGGGGCGCACAAATGGGCGGTAGAGCAACGACTGTCTTTTCAAATTTGTATTGGCAGATTATTGGAACAGATACAAAAGTGTAAAAAAGGAAAAGAAAAAGGTACGCTAAAGCCTCCTTGATTAAGGCACGACAAAAAAAATAGGAAAACGCGGACCCTGGGTCACTAGTAAAACAGCAGCACAACTGACAGAAAAGAAAACTCTTTGCTAAAATAGGCACAGGCGGACACTACAGAAAAACAGGCTCAGGAACTAACAACCTCGACTACTAGACTCACGGAAGTACAACTCTCAAAAAGCCTTCTCTCTCTACCCCCAACTTTCATTCTTATTTCTTTTAACACGTGATGGCCCTGTCTAGACTTTGACCCAGGTATCGGTCTACACGTTTCCTGTATTCTCCAAAAAGTTAAATGTGGTTCCATCTATTCAAGCATTTCCTAACCACATCCTCTGCATTTATCATACTGAAAGTTTAAGACTCTGTCTTAAACTTTTACACATTAGCAATACTACATATCTATTTTAAGATGCACATCTACAAAGTTTTTTTTAAAATTCAAAAAAGGTAAAAAAGGTTCTAAAACATTTTCCAGCTATTTCTTAACACTCTTTAAAATATTATGCAAGCACTTTCTTAAAAAACATTTGCCAATGCACATTCTTTCTAATAAAACACATGCGTATGTTAGAGGTCAAAACTCCTCTTAAAAACACCAAACTTAAAATTGCAAAACCTTTATATATGTATGCAAGCATCTACAACTTTTTAATGCACAACTTGGATATACGTATGCACAAAGTCAAACACATTTGCCAAAACGCACACTTTTCATTATTAAGCATTATTCTTTTTTTTTTTTTCTTCAAAATTGTTTCTCCAAAGTCCATCAAAACGAATGCTCCTTCAGGGGCGTTCGACAGGACTGAGGGAGACTCCCTGACCAGTCCCCAGACAGACAGCAGGAACCTGGATCCTGGGTGTCATGCATCGCCTAAACGATATTAATGATCGGATATAGATGCTACCGGCATCCTTAGCTTTAGCAGAAATTCCATGTAGGTGTCCACTCTCCCAGGTGGAAACGGGGACATGGGTGTCATCAGAGGAGTCAACACAGCCACTATGTCCCAGAGCCGAAGCCCCATCATGCTCTCTGTGTAATTGTGAGGTTTAGGCCATGTACTTTGCAATTTGGCATTTGACTATCACCTGACCCAAGAATAAGTAACTCCTGTGTGTGTGTGTGTGTGTGTGTGTATGCGAGTGAGAGAGGCGTTTATCGAGTGTGGGTGTTTGTGTAGATGTACAGACGGCTATCACTCTCTAATCTCTCACTCCTCACGAGTAGAGCTCAGGCCTTTGTTGTCACAGAGGGGGACCTCCCAGAGTCGCTGTCCCTCATCTAGAGCTGACAGGGAGCCCTGTATGGGCTGAAACCTGACACCATGGACCAGAAACCTGCTTCCTGAACTCTGTCTTCAACTTCCCTAACTAGTAGGAACAGGACTGAAACATTCTTTGGCTAGTTCAGACATATTCTAGGTCGTTTTTTTGGATGTTGGACAGTTTTGTGTCGACTCCCTTTTGAATATCAACAATGAAATATGTTCTTTGGTTCTTTGGCGTAGTAACCTTGCTCGGTCGGATTCCTATATCCTCGCCAGTCCACTCACACCTGTCTGAGCTGTCACTGGTGGCGAGCGGTCATCTAAGACTGTCCACATGACCAGGCAGGCCCACCCAGGCCTGCTTCTCTCCCCCCAGGGAGGTGGGGGGTCCCTGGGTGACGGGACAGAGGCAGCTCCATGGTTGGCAGCAGTTGTGGAGGTGTCCTCCGCACTCGTGTGGCTCACCTGTGGAGGGGATGGAGAGGCTGTCCCGGGAGAGGGGACAGATGTCAGTGTGCTGGTCATGCTCTGCTGGCTACAAGACTCCTGGGAAGGGGACATCCTCCGAGACCTTCCCATGGCAGGGCTGAAGAGATGCCCCTGCGATCGTTGGGTCTATTTTATGCCTGTTTCATGTGATACTTTAGGGCACACCCTAAGTAAGACAGATGGTGTTGTTTTGTGCTTTGGATGTGGGAATCAATTGCCTGCTGTGGATTGGGTTAAAGTTGATCCTTTTTTAGTTGAATAGGTCAGGCCTTGTGCTTTGTGTGTGTGTGTGTGTGTGTGTGTGTGTGTGTGTGTAATGGGTGCCTGGGAAAGTCTTCTGCCCTGGGCAGTTCATCCGTGCTGGCACAGAATAGAGGAGATGCTAGGAGCGTTGAGCCATAAATACACTCTCCCCCCTGGGTCTCAGTCTGACTCCTATAGTACATCTAGCTCTGTTGTTTTGGTCATTGTATTTCACTGTTCTCTGCTGTCTGTGTAGGAGTGTGTGTGTGTGTATTCTCCTCGTCTACATTATGTTAATCCATCCAATCCTGTTACTGTGCCAACCCCCTGTATTCCATGCAGTTTTTTGTTGTTGTTTTTTTTAAGTGTATGCAAATCAAGTGTATGCAAATGCATATCACATTCAAAACCTATACACTGAGCAAGATACGTAGCCTATAGTTATCTTGCTTCGTGGACTGACATACAGAGCTATATTTAAAGCAGATACGTGTTGGAATTGTTCCGAATGTGACCCACACTAGTGCCTGACATATCACTCTTAGGGTTTATTAAATAATTCCCGTCTCCATTTTGGAGACCCGTCTCCATTCCTTGAGTTTACTTTTTCAAATGTCAAGTTATTCATTATCCAAACTGTAGTAGTGTGAAATGAGTGGTTTGGACCTCAACATCTTGGTAAATAGAGCGAGCGGTGATAATTAGCTGGTAGAACGTGCACGAGGCTGACTCATCAGGGTCCTGACGAAGGCCTCATTCGTCTGGAATGAGAGGCAGGATGTAATCGTCAGTGGACTGGAAAGTCTGTGGAGAGATCTAACTGCAGGATATGGATCACCGGTGCTCATATCCTGTTTGACCGGGTCCTCTCTGCGTACGAGGTGTGTCGAAGGAGGTGGATTGA
This sequence comes from Osmerus eperlanus, assembly GCF_963692335.1. Classification (NCBI taxonomy): domain Eukaryota; kingdom Metazoa; phylum Chordata; class Actinopteri; order Osmeriformes; family Osmeridae; genus Osmerus; species Osmerus eperlanus. The sequence goes on along the minus strand of NC_085045.1, from coordinate 5,281,944 downwards.
TATGAGACTTAAGTTTGCTTGTGCTTTAGGAAATGGATTTTGTAACGATGTGTCACCGAGTGGGCGAAGGCGGATTGAAAGAGAGCGTTAAGATGGTGGAGAGTGTCAGTCGTGAAAGATTCTGGTTCTTCAGGTTGTCAGACTCAAGCTGTACACCCCCCCCCCCCCCCCCTGTATTTACACAGAGATGTATTTACACATACTGTAAATACATCTCTCATGGTCCACTAAGTGGGAGCACGTTGCAAGATTGAACGAGGCTCTCCCAGTCTTGAGCATCAGGAACAGCCTGACATCAGTCTGTCTGAAGGCCAGTCTCGGTGATGAGGTGTGGGGCAGGCTCTCCTTCTTGGGGGGGCTTCCCCAGGATGGAGGTCCCTCGAGGAGGGCCCACACGTCCTCCTGGCAGGCCGTGATGATTTCCAGATTGCGTGCTGGGAAATGGGAACCCCCACGCTGAGCAGTCATCCATCTGTACGGCGGGGGCTCGCTGGCTACCGGAGGAGGGAGGGGCCAGGAGGCAGTCTTGGTTCATTCGTTCACGGGAGATGGGGTTATGTCGTGGCCATGAACAACTTACCACACGCCCTCCTTGTACCCAATATCAAGCACCAGTGAGCTCTACCTGGATGTGTCTTAAATAAAGCCTTTTCTGACAGGCAATCCGAGGGCCAGCCCTTGGTCCTCTGGTAATTCAATATACGAGTGACAAGAGGACGGAGAGATGGAGGTGGGCATGGAGGGATTTGTCACACTGAAAACTTTGTTCGGCTCAATATGTTCTTTTACACCAACTCCACCAAAAATGAAAAGCGGATCAAAACAAGGTCAGAACTCAACTGTGGTTTATTGCAAAGTTAAGTTTACAAGTTCAGGAAAAGCCCATCACTTGGTTCGACTTGTGGGCGATGTTTGAGGTTAGTCATAGTGCAGCTTTTAATTGTTAAGCTTTGGAATAAAAAGCTTTTCTCAGACTTGTTGAGGCTATCCTATTTCCTGTCTGTCTGTACTCAGTTATAATTGTTTTTACCCTACAGTGTATGTGTCTACCGTATACAATGATTTATGCAGAATGGTGGTAATACTGAACACTATTAAACTGTATAACAGGCTGTAAGCATGTTCTGGCATAAGATAAGCTTTAACGTCAATGCTTTGAGCAAACCAAGGGAGCATTACAGTTGCACATTACAGTAATCCCACAATAGTATTGGTTTCACATTAAGCCCCCTGCCCTGAAGGCAAACCTTACTTTATCAACCCACCCAAACCTCTAATATACTTACGGTGTAGTTTACTCAATTGATCCAACTCTTGAGGCTGTAGACAATTCATTTCATCAACCAATTTGAGGAAGCTTAATATTTCATTTCAGTTTTCATTGTGTATACTCTGAATTATTGACTCGAACAACATATATTCTCTTCTTGTACAGTCTTGTAGAGAGATGTGTTCCAGCTCAAGGGGAATTTTAGCGATAAACAGAGCGTTTTCTTGCAATCTCCAATCTTGGTTTAATAAGGCAATACACATTTATGCATAATATATAGTCTCTACTCTCTAATCTGGGCTGCAGGTGTCCTTCATGCATATTCATGGTATTATTAATGTGGCACATCCAGGAAGCGACTGGGACAGTGAGGGCCCAGGTGTTTTACTCTAGAATGTACTATGGTGGATTGCACTTTCACTCCCAGTTTACATTTACAATATTATGTTTTCTGTGCATATGTGAAAGAACTGTCAACACACTGTGTCTTGTACAGATTCTTATCAAAGGCTACCCTGACTTGTGTCGAGACAGGAGGAATGATACTGTCTTGACACACTGAGACTCATTAAAAATGGATTATATCTTTTTGGGAGGATATGATGACAGCCTTTCCTATTGGGAAATCTAATTACCTGATCCTAAACTCTAAAGGAGATATTTCTGGCCTTTTTGTGCCAGTTGTGACTCATGACCTCATTAATTATGAATAATGATCCAGTGAGTATAACGACATTCATTCATTCATCTCTCAAAATGAATCCCAAGTTCCAGGTTCAGTAAAGTTTTTCCTGTAATAGCACTGTAATGGGCTAACTGGCTCTTTTAATGTATAGCCGTAAACACGTCACCATCCTATACACTCTCCTCTCTCATGTTAACTGATGTGGGACTCTCAAGATCACATATATCAACGTCTTCACAGCATTGCACCACCCACAGTCCAGTGAAAGTGACCCGACTTGAGATTTGGGGTGTTGGATATCTTAGGTGTGGTACCTCACCCTAGCTCCTATCCAGAGAGCTAATCCTCATCCACAGGTCATCTCTCCCGGGCCTATCTCTCATCCTCTGTCACAGAGTTTGACTCATCCCTCCTCCTGCCAGCCTCATTGGACAAGGTCAAGGTCTTGCCTTTCACATGACTCAAGCCCTATCTGTTTGACTGAATACTGTGTGTGTGTGTCTCCGTGTTAGTAGAGATGATAGAATCAACACACAGTTAATCTGGATTTGAGGAACCACAGACACACCATTATGTGCTTGATAAAGTGTGTTTATGAGTGTGTGTGTGTGTGTGTGTGTGTCGGGGGTGTGATAGTAGAAAGAACGGGAGAGATGGTGGACAAAGACAATAGTTTAGATAACGGGAACAGCAAATTGTTTTGGAGATGGAGGTTGACTCCATTTACCTTCAAGGAATAGAGAGGCTGTGCCCTGATACTGACGCCGTCTTTCAAAGCATTTGCATTTCTCTGTGTCGTCGTTCATGCAAACACTTCTCCATGGCTGAGTTGAGTACAAGCGTGTGTACTTTTCTCCGCGTGTGAGCAGAATGGACGTTCTCCAATCATTGAAGTGAATGATTGGGGAGAGAGGACCACATTTCTGCATTTCTACAGGGCATTTATTGAGTCTCTAGATAGACCTTGAATGTTAATGTCCCTATTAGAATGAGAGAGATCTTGTAATGTTTCAGTGTGGCTCTACTGAGTGCTAATTAAATCAGCTTCGGGCCATTGCTACAGGTATATGACTGCCCTGGTTCTGTTTTCAGCGATGGAAAAGTGTTTTCTCTTAGAATGGGGAAGTTGATTCACTTTGTTTTGTAATCATTTCCTGTTGCCATTGCCATAGAGTTTGTGAGAAGGAAATATTTTGGTTTATTCAAATGTATTTCTTTCAAGATTGACACAACTCCTCCATAAATTCAATCCCCTCTCATTGGTCACAAGTCATTGGCATGCTAATGTCATTTAGGTTATAATAGCAGGGGCTAGTGGACCTAGGGTAGTGGACCTAGGACCTAGTGGCAGTTCCCGCTGTTATGCAAGGCAAGACAAGTGCCATTACAGGGCATAAGTACCAACTGCAAAGAGATGCAACCGTCTGGAAGATAGTGTGATGAGGGGACATAAAACAGTTGATATGCTTTCACACTGAGGGAAGCGTACTAGAGAGAAGGGGTGAGAGAGAGAACAAACAGCTGTGCTTATCAGACTTCAAAATAGCCTGTACTCTAAATTCCATAGAAGGACTGGAAAGAAACATTTATTTACCATTTATTTAATGTGTATCATTGTGGCTCTCTGCAACTCCAAAACAGTGTTCCGGGACTGTACACAGAGACACACTGCCCCCTCATGGTCAGAAGTAGTATTTGCATCACCTACAAATCCCCTTTTGTCTGAATTGTGTGATATTCACTTGTAAACATGATGTTGTCGATGAATTAGTCAGGTCCCATCCGGTGACATTAGGAGTGTCAAGGGACACAGGGGTATTGTAAGGGTCATGGGGGAGCTGGCCATGTACCACCTCAGTCTCGTCCATGACCAGTATTCCCAGTTCACCCACAGGGCTGGCACACCACATCTACACGGCCATCAGCGAGCACTGCGGTCGCCCCACAACTCTGTAAGCATCCCGAGTTACGCGATAAGCCACGTGAGGAAAAAGGAGGTTGTCTGTCGGGCTACGGCACGAGCTGATGGGAGTTCCTGGAAGCGAAGTGGACTGGGGGAATGTGTTTCCTTCCCCCCTGCCCCCCCTGTTTCCTCAGCAGTGACGAGTGTGTTGGACGACCCATTCGGCTGGCTGACAGGTCACGGGAGCCGCAATCGAAACCAGCTCGATTGGTGCCCGTGAGTGAATCGCCTCCACCAAAACGAGCGAAGCTAGTTCAGGCACGGCACTCGGGCAGCGCGCGTCATCCGCTCATTAAGCACACCTGTGTTAGCAGCTCAAGCTTATCGGGCCACGTCCGATGAGGCGGCATTTCAAGGATACGCACACACTCACCCGCGGTTGCTGTATGATCAGTGCTGCTGCCATCCCCTTCTCCCCTCTCCCCCTTGCTGTCTGTATGTTCTATCCATCATCTGCATTGCTCCCTGTCTCATATTTCATATATGTATGTGTCGCATCGAGGAGGGAGGGAGTGCTTCCCTTAGATTCATCCACTCCGCCAAAGTCAAACCTATTTCCATGTCCATGGTTATCAATACGTTTTCAAATCGAATACGCGAGTGTCTTGACTGAACTGAAGGAAACGAATGTCAGTGGATAGCGGTCGTGTTTATTCATCGGAAGATCCATTCCTCCCATTCCTCTCGTCGTGTGGAGGAAAAAGTGCTCGGGGAGAAAGCAGTCGTTTTGCCCACCTGCCAGCTCGCCCGCCTGACCATCCATCCTGCAGTCACTCGACGCACCTTGACTGAGCGAGCTTGGCACTCTGCCTGCCTTCCATTTCCACGCTCCACAGTAGCTGCTTTTCTCTCTCCTCAGCGGCGTGCTGTTCCTGGGAAGGACTTACGACATTGTACCCTCCACCTGAGCACAGCCCGTGCCTGAAGACCGACATGCCACGCCCTGGAACTTCCATTTCATGCTCTTCAGCCTGCAGGATGAATAGTTTTAATCGGTCCGTTTATAGCTGTATAGGAGGGCGTCGTGGGGACGGGCTGAATCACTGGTGTGTGTCGGAGGGATATCGACCGACGTGGTGGACAGGGGTTGCTGGACTCGGGTGCATGGGGGCCGCACTTCAAGAGGGGAACCGCCAAGTGGCGTTCCCGAACCTGGGTGCAGCATCCAGCGGCTCTCCTGGCTAAACTCAGTCAGCATGAGAAGACTAGGGCTACTTACCGGACTGATCCCTTTTATGCAATTTCCATCTGTACTTTAAGGTCGATAAATGTCCCGGGGGGAGTCTTCAGTTGTAATGTTGACAGTTTGACACGTTACCTCCCTCTGAGTATCCTTCTGCTTGTCAGGTCTTTCTGAATATACAGCGTCTCACCCAGTTAGGAATGCTTGGTGTCTGAGACTTTGGCGTCAGCACTACATTACCCATGTTGCAAAGCACAATAACAACAACATACAGCACTACCTCATCTAAAGCACATCTCATCTCTTAGAATATTCTACGTCCTTTCAATGACCCTCTGAACGGCTTCTTTGCTGAAACCCCTAAAAGGCATTAGGGGGGGTAGTGTAGAGTGTATCTTGAAGTATGCAGTTTACAGTGTATATCGAGTGTATATGTTGTCCCAGAAGGCCTGAGTTAGTGTACTGCCACTCCACATAACAGTCAGGCTGGCAGCTTCGAGTCCACTTCAGCATTTTCCGGAAAGACCTCCCTCGGGTCAACACACGTGGTGTTGATGGGATGGACAGTGTCTCCTGGAGAGAACCCCAGAGAGAAAAGCCCTCCCTGGGACACGTCAGAGAGAGAGAGGGGAAAGGGAGAGGGGGAGAGAGAGGGAGAGAGACAGAGAGAGACACACACACAGAGAGACACACACAGACACCGTGACCGTGAAGGGAGCGAGGGGAGAAGTCCATCCAGGGATGCAAAGTCCACATGCCAGACAGAATGCCTCCATGTTGAAGACAAGGACAGCTCAAATGTCAGTGTGATATATTTGTTTAGCAGACACAGATCTAAAGGGCTGAACAAGGGGCGGACTTTGAACCTGTATCTCTTGATCTGCAGTCAAATGCAGAGCAATACACATCCCATATACTGTATTCGCTTTTCATGATACAGGACAGTAGGTGGACAGAACATCCCTGTGGCTCGGTAGGAAGGAACAGAGTTGGTGGATGCATGTTTGGTCCTCCCATGGGTCTCCTTCAGGTGGCTTCTCGTCTCAGGCTGAACGCGAGGCCCTCGCAGCCTGACAGCCTGTCTCTTTCACAGACAACCAAGCACAGCAGAGATCCTCACCACGGTGACATTTACCCAGGCTTCTCCTCCTTGTCCTTCTCTACAGCGTTATTCAATAAGATAAAGGACCCCCGTCTGTAGCCCCTTGGCTTAATCGTGGCCGCAAAACGTGTTTACGGGGGGTAAATGTGAAAGAAACCCAGTTTCTGTGATATTTTTCATCTGGCTGGAGGGTGAATTGATTTTCTCTTTAAATAGCACCAGAAGACCTATTCATTAAAAACACCAGAGAGTAAGGGTGGGTGAGTCTGTGATCAGGAAGTTGGATCAATGACCATTTTTCAAGGTAATGAACATGTTCCCCGTGATAAATCGTTGTGTAATGGTAAGCGAATAGGTAGGGCAAAATTACTTGTGTCATCCTCTCCCTGTCTCAATGTCATGTGTGTCTGTGCGTGTGTGTGTCTCTGTGTGTATGAGAAATAAAGAGAAACAGAGAGAGAGTGAGAAATTGTGTTGATATGGCTTGTGTTTGCCTAGAGATATTTTCACTGGTTGGTCACAGTTATAAATGAAGATCATCAGATTATGTCCCATAAAACTAACTCTTAATCAAGATCCCCATCTAGTGGTCAAATATAGACATTGTTTTTACTCTATGATTAAATATTTTTGACTTGGGAAGCATCATAAAACAAATTCAAAGTAAGAAAGCACAACATGTTTAATAGAATAGAATAAAACGTTATGGTTCATTCAGTATTTTTCTCTGGAACCACCCTCTAGTAAACAGATCACATACACTACAGTCTCACTTAACACATTCCACATTTGTTCTTTACTTTTACTAAAACCTTAACCTTAAAACACATTCACTCACAACTGAACTGTCCCACTGCAACAGACGGAAGTAAATATATCGAGACCGTTTCCATTGATTGTGTTTTTTGTGTTTCGTGGTCCAAGATGGAACAAACAAGTGTTTGAACATGTTCTTGGCATAGGAGCTTCTCCGATCCTCTCTTGAAGATGTAGAGGGTAGGACGGGTTGCCAGCAACAAGTCTGCGCATTTTGTGGGGGTGTCTTTCTAGAACAGACCACAGTAATTATAAATAAGGAAGATAACAAAGACACAGAGAAAGAGCCGGTGGACGGCGACATCACAGAGCACGCTCAGGGGCTGCCACTCTGTCTTGGCCAATTAGGCTTCAGCCTGAGTCACATGACCTGGAGCGTGAGTCACATGATGGCGATTATGAGGACGAGCAGCATCTGTGTGTGATCTGCCCTGCCACTGGGCTCACAAGCATCAAGGCTGTAAAATTGACATGTTCGAGGGTTAGACTTAACAGCCGACCAACGAACTGTAAAAGCACATTTCAACCTGCAGGATTCTAAATCTCAAGGCTCTTACTTGTAATGGGATTTGAACCGTAGCCACAAGGATACATATTCTACACTGTAGCAAACTGAGCCACGGGCACTATTGTGTTAGAAAGTGTGTTTGCGTGAGTACACTAAGTGACTAAAGTGAATGGGATTTTATACAGTGTCAAAACGCAGTCTCACAATATCGATCAAAATACAACTTCTCAACACATGACGCAAGAAATCCAATCCTACTGCTTACTGCCTACTGTAAGCTCAGACCTTATGGGTCCTTGAGGATTTTTTGGTCCTCATGAGAAGTGAGGCATGTATACAAATTTTCAGACATTTTGTCATCACGTTGAGAAGGCAAATTTGGAGTGAGGAACAGAAGGGTTCATCTTGCAGTCGCCTCTTAAATTGAAACCTTCTGTTCCTCGCCAAAAATGTTCCTTCTCGACATTTTTGGAAAGGAAAGAAAAAGGTGCAGCGTTCTCTTGAATAAAATCAAAAAAGAGAGAGAGAGAGACTCAATTCTGTCTGTCCCTACGGAAAGAGAACAAGGCCTTCTGCTTCCGGAACACAAAGCATCATTCTCTTCAGCGTGTCCTCTCCCACCTCACCCAGAGCCAACAATCACCTCATCACGTAGCAACTCTGTTCCAGACGACCCCTCACCCTCTCTGCCCTGTGTCTCCGCAGGGACCAGCGACCCCTATGTGAAGTTTAAGATCGCGGGGAAGGAGGTGTTCCGGAGCAAGACCATCCACAAGAATCTGAACCCGGTGTGGGATGAGAGGTTCTGCCTGCTGGTGGATAGCCTGAGGGAGCCGCTCTACGTTAAGGTACACGGTAGGAGCCCCACACAGCACTCTGGACTAGACACGCGTGTGTTTGGGATCCGGGTCCTTAACGCTCCGTTTCTCGACCTCCCTTGGAATTACTGTGAGACTGTTTACATATTACTACAGAGCACCCACTTGTGGTTGGTGTGAGTATTGACTTTTGCGGTTGAATTTGGGAGACGTTTGCCGTGTTGGTAACAGTGCTGTTGTGTTGTTGTTCCAGGTGTTTGATTATGACTTTGGCCTTCAGGATGACTTCATGGGGTCTGCCTACCTTTACCTGGAGTCACTGGAACACCAAAGGTCTGAAGGACATAACCACCCAATCCTTCACTCTTCATCCTTTATCTCCCTAATTTCTCTCTCTCTCTCTCTCTCTCTCTCTCTCTCTCTCTCTCTCTCTCTCTCTCTCTCTCTCTCTCTCTCTCTCTCTCTCTCTCTCTTCTCTTTCTCTTTCTCTTTCTCTTTCTCTTTCTCTTTCTCTTTCTCTTTCTCTTTCTCTCTCTCTCTCTCTCTCTCTCTCTCTGTCTCTCTCTCTGTCTCTCTCTCTGTCTCTCTCTCTGTCTCTCTCTGTCTCTCTCTCTGTCTCCCTTTATTCTCTCTCTCTTTATTGCTTTCCAGTGACACTGTAGTTTTCAGAAATTATTCAACACTGCCCCCTAGTGTTCTTTTATGGATACATACATAATCATACAGTGCAATTCTGCTGACTGCTGCTTACAGTTTTTCTCAATCACTAAAACACTAAAACCCATTGGCTGAACAAAGTTCTCAGTTGCCTGAACTCATTTAGCTAATTGTGCAGTCTGTTGTCAATACCTTAAACCATTTCACATGGTAAAACACGATTTGCGGATCTCACTTTTCAGCAAAACTCTAAACACATACTCATTCTCAAAACACATTCTGCACTCTAATGCACATGTCATCCATACTGGTGAACACAAGTGGCAACAATCAATTACAAATAGAGAAAACATGTCATTGATTAAACACAACCACTCAAAATTGATTTCACTTGTTTTCAAATGATGTGACACAACCAATATAAGCCAGTTCAGAGAGCAAACAGGTTGTTGAAGGTGGAAAAATATTGCTTGTGATGTCGAAGTGCTCTGGCCTGACCCAGCCCAAAGATAAGAAGAAGCACATTGATTACAAGTTTACTCCTTAGATATTTGTCCCTTTCAGTATTGTATACTGTAGTACAGTGCTTTGTTGACTGTATACTGTACAATGAACAAATTGTATGGCCCTGAACATTGTGCTTTCCATTTGTTACAGTAACAGTACTGACTGCTCAATAGATTTTGACTGGTTGCAGGTTCATATCAACAAAGAACAAGAATTACAGTATCAGAGAGACAAAGGACATGTTTGTGAGATGCAGGGTACAGTACTGTATAGGGTACAAGGAGGAGAAAGGATTTTTTTTTTGCAAAGAGCAAAGCAGAGTATTAATTTCTGATCAATTTTGAGCTACTATGCTAGAACATGTTTTTGTTCATCATAGACAATGACAGATACATGAGAACTATATGTTTTGAACAATGTGTTTTCTATTTTTTGGTGTATTGTTTACTGACTGCTTGATAGTGTATATCGTTTTGATCACTTTGTTTATGATTTGAGAGCAGTGTTTGACTTTGAGCCCAGATACATCTGTTTTGAGGTGAAAGTTTCCTTTTGCATACGATTCAGAGGTTTTGTAAATAGTGCTTAAAGATGAGGTTTAGGGTTCACAGTTTGAGAAAATGGGTCACCGTTTCAAGAAATGTGTCTTAGCAATCGAGAAAAACTGTAATGAGTTAATGTATAATACAATTATAACGAGCTTTGTTTAATATATGTTTTGGTGTGACATTATCCCTCTTCTACTTCGAAGGACCCTTGACGTGACCCTTGATCTTAAGGACCCCCAATATCCTGATAATGACCTAGGCACCCTTGACCTTGCTGTCACTCTGTCACCGAAAGAGGGGGACTTCAGGGAAGCTGTAAGTCAAGTGTCTCTCGCTGTCTCTCTCACTGTCTTTCTCTCGCTGTCTCTCTCTCGCTGTCTCTCTTGCTGTCTGTCTCGCTGTCTCTCTCTCGCTGTCTCTCTCTCGCTGTCTCTCTCTCTCTCTCGCTGTCTCTCTCGCTGTCTCTCTCTCTCGCTGTCTCGCTGTCTCTCTCTCGCTGTCTCTCTCTCGCTGTCTCTCTCTCTCTCTCTCGCTGTCTCGCTCTCTCTCTCTCGCTGTCTCTCTCTCTCTCGCTGTCTCTCTCTCGCTGTCTCTCTCTCTCTCGCTGTCTCTCTCTCTCTCTCTCGTTGTCTCTTTCTCCGTCCTCTTTAGTAACTACTCTCCTCATCACTCTTATCTCTCTTTCTCTCTCCTTGACAGTCTCTCTCTCTCTTTCTCTGCTCCACCCCCCTCTCTCGCTTCCTCAGTCCCTCCCGCTCTCCCTTGTCTTATCCTCCCATCTCCTATCTCACCTCTCTTTCCTGTGAAACGTGTGTATAATCACTCATCTTGTGTGCCTGACTCCTACCGATAACGAGAGATTTAGTAAGAGGAACATGCGAAAAACAAGGGGAGACTGAAGTCACACTCTCTATTGTTGTCACACTGAGTACTGAGTGATTTGTACTGTACCTACACCACCACCAGTCGGGGCTCATGTTTATATACAGCAGTGTAGCATTACATGGTGTAGTCTAATTGAGCATGCCGTGTATTACAATGGAGTGTGTAGTGATTGTTAACTGAGTTTTAGAGCAGTGTGAGTTTGTCTCCAAGGGAGCAAGACGCTAACATTGACGGAGAAAGTGGCAGTTTTGTCCCTTAACTGAAAGTTTGATCTGGAACTACAGAAACTGCTCAAGAGGACAGCCTGTAGTTGAACTCGGACCTGGATGCATCCAGCTTTCGACTCGGAAATTAATTCACACAGCTCGAAATAAGATCCTCGGCGCATATCACGCTCGCAGAACACACAAATGGGGGGAAAAAAGTATTCCATGTTCAAAGAGTGCAGGATTCTGTCTCTCCTAATTATGTGGGTTCTTTCCTCTGTGGACGTGCTCAGTGTTTCAGAGTCGTATTTATTTCTGTTCAATTATTTGTTTGGTTAATTGGACCCCTGCATGTTTGATAAAGAACAAGGCAGAGTCCAGAGGGAAATGTTTTATTCTCTTTGATCTGATGTCTTCATTCTGCTGCTTATTTGGTTCAGAAACTCCACATTTGACAGAACAAATAAACTCTATTTAGGTTAAGCATCATTTTGGTTCTCTCAAACTGAGATAAAAGAGCACAAGGTTACTGTGATGGAATTAGTTTTGGGTTTCACTATCGCCACCTACTGGCCCAAATCGAAACAACTCCAAATTTATTTTATGGTCATTCGTACTACATGGATTCTGATGTAAGGGTTGAGAAGGACTGATTCTCCAGTTATATGCAGCATATTATGTAGGGCACCAAAAATATGATCAACCATTTGTTCAGGAGCACTGTTGAACAGCCAGCTAAGTACATCTGCTAAATGTACAGTGGCATTTTCCACCACTTAGTGTGCAGGAGGACTGCATGTTGTCCATGAGAGAGTGTGTGTGTGTGTGTGTGTGTATGCGTGCATTTGCATACAGTATGCCCGCACACACACGCAGCGCGTGCAGCAAGGTGGCTCGGCGTGGGTCTCTTCGAATGGATTTCCGATCTGGCAGAGCGGCCCAAGTCGGATCCGAGCGGCCGCCCCATGACCCCTCTCCCTGTCCCCCCTCGTGGTGAACTCTGACCTTTCAACACCCGACAGGTGCGACAGGAAAGGGCTCTGTAACGGCTTTGTCTCATTTTCAGCTTTTAAGAAGGAGCGGGAAACGAACTAGTAAGGTAATCCACACGCTCACACACACCCACGCTCACACACTCACTCGCCTGGCCTTCGACAACCTAATTCCCCCACTTCACAACCCCCCCCCCCCCCCCCAGCACCCTCCACTGTTGTCCTGGGTTACTGGTGGAGCCTCGGTGTGTCCATCTTTATCAGTTTCCCCCCCCCCCACCCCCCCGCCCTTCCTGTCTCCTCGCTCCACCAGATTTTATTTTCCACACGCTGCAATATACAGTCCAGACCCGCAGCTAACATGCACGCTATGCTGAGGGGAGGAGTGGCTTATTCTTCCTACGCGCCCTCTCATCGTGAACTCACTGGAATAGAAAGGAGGGCAATGCAGCTGTGCACACAACAAACACACGTAAACACACACACACAGAGTACAAACGCCCCATCTCACCTGAGCCAAGCAGTGCACTGTCACACTTTCGAAAGACAAGCTTGTCGCAAACACTTGCTTTAGGCAGCAGACACGGTGTATTGCAGCTGTCGGGTGAGGAAATAAAACCTCCTGTGTTCTTGTGTGTACTTTTTTGTCATCGTTCACCCTCATACGGTCCCTCTCCCTCTGTGAAGAGCAATGTGGTGGAGACGGGCACTGAATAGAGGGAGACCGGGTGGTATGAACCTTCAGACTGGTGTCACCTAATGGATCCAGTGCATTTGTTTTAGGAGGGCAGGATGGTCTCACTTGGGCCCCTGCCCCTCCTCTCCATCGATCCACATCCTGTTTACGTTTCCATCTTCCCTGGCCGCGTGACCTTTGACCCGTCGCTTTCTTCCGCCTTCCTGGTGTTGGCTGTCTTGTTACCTCATCCCAGCAGAAGGCATGCTGGTCTGGGCTCCTCTCATTGGCGCATGCATGCCCTCATACCTGGTCCTCAGCCAATGGTTATCTGTGTCACCTAAGATATGTTTTGTTTATAGCATGGTGCATTGCACAGTAGCTCAGTTACTCCTTAGATGTCAGAAGCAGATCTCTTTGAGATCATAATGTGATAAATACAGTTTCTGATACACCAAAAAAGTTGTCATCTTTTTCCCTCCAACGGCAAAGGCCTGCCTTTTGGGTGTGGCAAAAGTTTGAGGTAATACAGAGACACAGAAACATATTTAAGTGTTTCTGGTTGGCGTTGGGCAGGCGTCCTGCTGTAGTGTTTCCCCCAAACCAACCCTTTGAAGCTCCAAACTGGGCCATCCCGCATGTGACTCGGGAATTAGCTCTGACGCTAACTAGCTACTGTACTTCCCTAGCACGCCCTACTCTTGGGTGCGTAAACGCCTGCCTGGCTTCTCGAGCAGTTATTTATACTGCACCCCACTTCTCTTTAATCGTGTTGGACTCCAAAGAATACAAACTATGCAAGAACTAATATAAGATGATTATGACCAAATATAATTACATTTCTGTCGTCTGTATTAGTTCAGAAAAGCTAAACGTCTTAGTCTGTTCAGCCCCTCACTTCATCCAAAGTCTTGGCTTTTTGGAACTTGTAACAGTTCACATATACAGGGCTTTGTATGAGCTTGCATAAACTATTATTTCATTGTGGCATTCCAATCCAGCGGTTTTCAGCTCATTGTCTTCCGTGCTCCACTTTGGCTACGCACTGTTTACTTCCTAATCCACATCGGCCATGCCTTTTACGTAATCAGAGCGATGTTGCAACAAAACAATAACGATGCCTCTCAATTAGGCTTCAGCTGCAATGAGGAGTTAGCATAGCCTGCCACTATTAGCAAACAGCGAGTTGACATGGCGGCGAGACCGACCGTGAGTTCTGCATGGGTGGTTGTATCCGAGGGAGCCACTCGCATTGTTTAATGTCTGGAGAATGGAAAATTAAGAGGTTTCGTCTTCAGATCAAAGCGCTGCACTTGTGCGGCAGGGTTTGTTCAGAGTTTAATGAAATTCAAGCCAAACAAAGACGCCACTAATGAGGCTTTCTAACGAGGCAGGGAGACAGGGAGATAACTCGGAGCGATGTGTTTGTTTGACAAATAAGTACCCCGTCTTTGTTTTTGGGAGCCATTGCAGCATGACTTTCGGAGGGGTTAAATAGGCCTGTAAGCGATTAGAAAACTGCCTGAAAACGTTCCTAAACTAGGGGGAAGCATCAAAGAGAATTAGTAATACAGACAATATTGCTGAGTGGATTTGCTGAGTCTATTCAGAAGCAATCAGTCAAAGTCTCAGGGCCCAGTCATTGGCCCTTGTTTGTGTACGTGTGTGTGTGTGTGTTTGTGTGTGTCTGTGTGATGCTGTACTGCAGGTCCACACTTCTTATGTTCCAGTGGTGATCCTCAGCATGCCTGGAGATCACCGCCCTCCGAGCCCAGTCTGTTCAGATGCTCTGTGTTTCACTGTGATCTGTGATCGCCTACCTCTGCCTGCACCTCTTTGTGTTGCCGTGGCGCCTGTGTGTCCGTTGTGTCCGTGTGTTCTTCCGGCTCAGTCCACGGACCCCTGATACACTGTCATCGATGCCAGGAGCTCATGTACTCATTTCTCTGCGTGTGTGTCTGTGTGTGTGTGTGCGTGTGTGCGAATACCTCCAGCAACAGAGTATACGTCTGTCAGATGTACACAAGAAAGCTCAGCTGTGGAGGGGAATAGTGAGCATCAGTTTAATAGAAGGTCGCGACCTCCAACCCATGGACACCAATGGCTTCAGTGACCCTTACGTGAAGTTCAGACTGGGCCATCAGAAGTACAAGAGCAAGGTACCCCCTCGCACTCTCCCAGGAAAACATTGACCTGTAGAATCAAAAACGTCCAACATCTATGGCATTGCTGAACCTTCTGTGGGAACGAGTCACAGACTCGGTACGTTTGCACGTGTCCTAAAGATCGAAACACTGGTTTCCATCCACAGACGATACCGAAGACTCTGAACCCCCAGTGGAGGGAGCAGTTTGACTTCCACCTGTACGAGGAACAGGGGGGCTACGTCGACATCACCGTCTGGGACAAAGACGCAGGCAAGAGGGATGACTTCATGGGCAGGTGGGCCTCACACACACACACACACACACAGACACACACACAGACACACACACACACACAGACACACACACACACACACACACACACACTAGGGTGTGGGCTCTCTTCATCCAAGCCCCCAGCCAGTACCTGCTATGTCAACGTGTTTCACTCATAGGCCTAGTGCTGTCTCCACTGTGTGTGTGTGTTGGTGTGTGTGTGTGTGTGTTCCAGGTGTACGGTAGACCTGTCAGGCCTGAGTAAGGAGCAGACACACAAGCTGGACATGCCCCTGGAGGAGGGCGAGGGCGTCCTGGTGCTGCTGGTCACCCTGACGGCCTCGGCTGCCGTCTCCATCTCCGACCTCTCGGTCAACATGCTGGACGACCCCCACGAGAGACACCAGATCCTGCAGAGATACGTGAGTGTGTGTGCGTGGGGGGGGGGGGGGGGTGTCGGGGGACTTCAACCGCAGTCTCCAGCAACACGGTCTCGACTGCCCCCTCTTGTGGTTAAACGAGGCAACAGGTCTCCGGTAGCCTGTCGAATCACCCGCAGCCGACGTTGTTTTTTTTGTTCCTGCCGCTCGCAAACTGGGAGAGCCTCCCCGCTGCGGCAGCTCTGCTGTCGGGAGCGCGTAGGGTCGACGTAGCGCTAGCTTCACGTCGACAAAGGCGCGGAGCTGAAAGAGAAAGGACGGGATGAGAGGATGAGGAGGAGGGAGGAGGAGAGCGGAGAGAGAAGACATTGACAGGGTCCATTGAGACTACCTGAATGCCTCCTTCCACTGTCTCTGTGGTCTGGCTGTGCCTGTGTGTGTGTGTGTGTGTGTGTGCGCGCGTGTGTGTACGTGTGTATTGTTTCTATGGGCTCCTGAGGCCCCCTCACACAAGCCCCTCCACCCATCCCTTTGTCTCAACAAGGCTAACCCCCCCCCCTCCCCCCTCCCTGCCTGTCACTCAGCCGTCACACGCACACAAACACACACACACAAACGAACACACGTGTTCGTTTGTGCACGCGTGCGTGCGTCACGCACACGCGCACAGCTCCCTCTCTTTGACAGGCCGAGCCTCTTGGGTTACCGAAAATTCCGAGGGCATGTTCAACGCAGGCCTGCAATCACAGTCGTGTATACAGCGACGCACTGCCTGTTCTCCCACATTAACAAAGAGTTCCTGTCGCTCTCATCTGGACGCTGGGATTTGTCTCCCGGTGATCGCGCCGCGCTCAAGCGGCCTACTTTGTCTGCTCGAGTGGTTGTGCTTGATTGGGAGCCTGTAAACATTTGTTTCTATGAGCGTTTGTTTGTGTGAGAATGCGGAAACCAAAGTGTGTGTGTGTGCATGTCTGTAAACCGTGCTCTGATTTAAGTTGAACGTCCTGCCGGGTGGCGCGTTTGATCTTTCCGGGAAAAACACTCCACGGGCCAACACACGGGCGCGTGACCTACATACCCACGGCGACGCCTCATTGGCCAGCCGCGGCGAGAGCTCTCGGCGCCGCAGTGGCGCCGGGCCTTCAGTAGGGGGAGCTCCAGGGCCGAGGCAAGACGCGAAGCCACTCCTCTCGCACACACGCAGGACGAGGGCGGGGAGGGGATTCTCCGTGTGTGCGTCTGTGTTTGTGTGTGTAATAAAGAGGATAAGATAGAGGGAGACGGTGTAAAATCAAAAAAGAGGGGGGTGGGGGTGGGGGGGGGGGAGAAAAGCTATTTCACCTTTCACGACTCCACCCCCTTTTTTGGGGGGCTCGGTTAAAGCAAAGACCTTTTTCCTCCGTCTTTCCTCGCCCTCTCGTTTCCCGCTAGTCACCGTCCTCGCTTCCACTGCTCCCTGTTGCCTGTCTGCGTGGCCAGCGAGGTGGGGGGGGGGATGTGGGGGGGGTGGTGGTGGAGGGGTGGCTGTGTAGAGGGAGAGAGGGACAGAGGGATGGGGCGTGGAGGCAGGGGACAGCGGGGTGGATTTGAAGAGGACTCCAGTGTCCTCTCTGTGCTAGCGTATTCCTCTCCACCGATGCTCTTCAGTAAGAGAATGTAATACAGATGTACCTTATCAAGACCCACGGATAAGCGCAAGTGCTGCTATACTAATGATGCACAATACTCCTCTAGTATTGTGTGTGTGTGTGTGTCGACGCACGAATGTGTGAGGCATTGCTCTGTGACCACCGTGTTCGCTGAGGATGTCCATCCAATCAACAGCACCCAGCACCACTAATGACACACACACACACCACCCTACCACATCACACTTAGCCTTAGGGGGGGGGGGGGGGGGGCGAGGGCTTTATAAGTGCGGCGCGCCAAGCGGCAGACGACATCCCGACGCAACGGCAACAAGGAGCGAACACAATGAGAATCCCTCCCCCCCACCCCCCCCCCCACCCCACCCCTGCCCGGAACATCATTAAAGCTGCACAGACGTATCAGATGACATTCAGCTGGCTGGCAGAGCGGGGGGGGGGGGGGGGGGGGGGAGTGGTTGGTAATGGAAGTGGCAACAATATTAAAACGTTCACCAGCTGATTCCCGACCCCCCCCCACCCCCCAAGAACTGTGAGGTCCCAGTGTGTGCCTAGAGTTGTGTGCTCTCCCTAATCCCACCCCTCTTCCTATTGAAGGGAACTGATAACACACAGCCGAACGCCTCAGCCCTCCTCCTCTCTCTCTCTCTCTCATCTCCCCCTCATCATGTGTCTCTGTGGTCTGGACACAGGATGTTTCTATGGAGTCCCCTGTCTTGAAGATGGGGGGAGGTAGAAGAAGACATTAATGTGTGTGTGTGTGTGTATTTAGCTGTGTGTGTGCGTGTCACCCTACCTTGCCACCGTACTATCCCGTTTAGGGATGGTCCATATCGAGTTGAGCTCACCATGAGCTCCTTATTCAGCTCGATGTACTACGGTGCATATCACCGCTGATGAACGGAGACCCTCCAGTGTCCAGCCTGTCACCTGGTCGCCCCCGTGCCTCCACATCCCCTCTGTCTCTCCATCCCTCCATCCTTCCACACCTTCCCCCCCCTTTCTCCCTCCCTCCGTCTCTCCCTCCATCCGTCCTCCCTTCCTCTGCCAGCGTGGGTACTGGGACTGATGCATACTAATGGGGGAGGAGGATCCGGGCTAATGGCTTCTAATGGTCCCGGGGTGGGGGTGTGGAGGGTGGGGGGGGGGGAGGGAGGGAGGGAGGGGGGCAGGTTGACCTCTTCTGAAGTGGTGCCACTCCACGCCACCCCTTCCCCTGACACTTCCCCATAACTCTCCCCCCGCCCCCAAAAACACACCTCAATTCCAA
Source organism: Osmerus eperlanus (assembly GCF_963692335.1). Lineage (NCBI taxonomy): Eukaryota > Metazoa > Chordata > Actinopteri > Osmeriformes > Osmeridae > Osmerus > Osmerus eperlanus. The sequence continues at coordinate 5,263,412 of NC_085045.1, read as the reverse complement.
CTATGAGAGGACACGCCATGAAGAGAGGGGGGGAACTTGAAACAGGGAGGGAGATGGAGGGGGAGGGAGGGAGTGAGGGAGGGAGAGATGAGGACTGGGCGGAGGAGGAAGCTGTTAGCATTCCATTTTTATTATGACATTTCACAGTCATCCGATTTAATGTCCCCTGACCGGGTTTGTCCGGCCGCGAGACGACGAGGACGAAATGTTATTTGGAGCGTTGATAAAAGGTGAGGCGTCTGCCAGATGACAGCGAGTCATAAGGCTTCGGCGGCGCTGACATTCATTTTCTCCCACAACAGAGATGGAATAAGACGTCACGGTGACAAGCTGTCAGTCAGCGCTGTGGAGCCCCTCCCGCCCCTCCCCTGCATCTCGCCCTCATCCTGTGCGTCCCCTCCCCCCCACTAAGGGAGAAGTGCCCCCCCCCCCCCACAGAGCCAGCAGGGGACCACGGTTGGGAGGTGGGGGGGCTTCTCCCTTAGTAATGGGGCTCGGCTGAACCCAGGGCTCCTCGTCAGTCCAGTAGCTGAGTGAGGGGGGGTTGGGGGTGGGGGGGTTGGGTTGGGTTGGAGGGTGGGAAAATATATTCTACAGCCTTTCATTAAAAAAATAAAGAGGCCTCATCTCCTGAGCTTTTCAATCTCTCTGCCTCTGTCTATTGAGGCAGCCTGAAAAGCCAGCCCGCACAAATCAGAAATTCCTGTGCTATGGAAATGTTCCAGCTTCGCAAATCAGCCATGTTTTTTTTTCCTCTCTCTCTCTCTCTCTCTCTCTCTCTCTCTCTCTCTCTCTCTCTCTCTCTCTCTCTCTCTCTCTCATCTCTTTCCTCTCTTTCTCACCCCCTTTTAGGCAATCCCCAATAATCACAAATAACAAGCTGTCGTATCTACAGAGAAATCATGTATTAAACTTCTGTGGAGAGTTTTTTTTTCTCCTTCCTTCTCCTCTCATCTTCTTTCTAAGGCTTTTGGACAATAATATCTCTGGAAACAGCCAGAGTCTGACAGAGTTTATAATGAATTAAGTCTGTAGCCTGGCCCTGACTCGGAAATTTAAATTATAATTACTCCTCTGGGTATGGAAAGGGTTATTGCCAGAGAGAGAAATAAATTGAAGTGAAGTACATTTTCATTGCTTTTAAGACATGCCAGCACAACTCTCAATCCAGGCCTCATTGCAGGTCTTTCACTGTGTGTGAGTGTGTGAGTGTGTGTGTGTGTGTGTGCGCAAACTCTCCCTGTGCTTTCGTGGGCATACAGGCGTGTGTGGGGATCGAACAGGCTTATTGTAGCCCTCTCGTTGACCTCGTCCTCCCTGTTCTCTCCTCCGCGTGTGTTTGAGTGTTCGTGTCGAATGCTGGCAGCCTGGCGGCCCATGCGGCCGGTCCTCTCTGCTCTCCCTCGGTGTGTGCCGTCTGCCAGGCCCGCCCAGACATGGAGACCTGCCGTGCCCTAATTGAGAGCTTTTAAAGGGCACCTCGACGAAGCCGGGCTCCACGTATTGAATGGCTGGTTCCCCGACTTGTCAAGATGGGTCTGCGTGTGCATAACATGTTACTAACGTTCGTACAGATCTGGGTCCGATCACAGTGTTCTGTAAGGAGCTGAGGGGTGTGTGTGTGTGTGTGTGTCTGCAGACACTAGGGTAACCAGTGTCTCTGTGATGGTCCCAGTAACTATGATATCACTGCCAGTCATGCCTCAGTGAAGGAGGCTGAGGTCCAGAACATGTCTATTATCAGTTTAATGCTCTCTCTCCTCACACACACAAATCTAAACTTGACACAAAATGGCATCCTGTTTTTCTCTCTGTTTCCACCCCTGACCCCCTGACCCTCAGAGTCTTCTGCGGTCCTTCCACAACCTGAAGGACGTGGGCATGGTCCAGGTGAAGGTCATACGGGCGGAGGGGCTCATGGCAGCAGACGTCACAGGTACGACTGCAAACACCTCCTGTACCTTCCTACTGTACAACCAGTTTGCAACTTTGTCCATGTCGACGACTTGTAGGAACAAGTCCACTGTCTCATGTAAGTCACTCAGGTGGAAAACAGGTCGAAAGCAGGCAGACAGCGGGCGGACAGCCGGCCAGGGATGAGTTGTTGAATCGATGTCCCAGCGAACGCGTTCTGATCGAGGACTGCCCCAGTGATTCGTGGAGGGAGCACTAGTACTGAATTAAGCAGGACCACACAAACGCACACACACACACACACTTCCTCATTTTTGGAAGTGATACACGGCCCCTCATTTAAATGTAGCCGAGGAGCCCTTATCTGAGCTCCAGACTCTCCCCAAAATATTTCTCTCGGCTTCGCGTCCTCGTTTCTCCATTAATTCTTGGTCTTAATGAGGTGTGTGGTGGACAAGCCCAGTTTCTCAAAGTGTGCGCTATCTAGTTTCGCAAAAGTCAGAGACTTGTGTGGAGTTTGGCTTTGTTCTGGCGGAGTCGGTTTCGCACGCACACACATGCGAGCGTGCACGTGCACACTCATTCATTTGGTTGTATCTGATATCCACTTAGCATACAGTAACAGCAGGAACAGGGGCTAATGTCTCCATCTTGGTTTTCGGAGAGGGAGAAGGAGATGCAAATCCCCCTTCTGCGTGGAGCTGACCTCATTGCAGAACTCATCTCTCAGTCTGAATGTCACGGATTGTTCCGGAACCACGTGCCTTACCCAACAGTAGAGAACCTTGTTGGCCTGTTTGTTCATTGTTTATCTCACCTCCTGCTTCGACAGAGCTCTGGAGGGACACTCATGTCGCTCGTGTTTTCTGGTCTTTTCAGTATTTTATCATCAACAGGAATGCCATTCACAAATGTATCCAATGACGCATTGAATCCACCACAATGTTATCCAAAGCCTGTCGCTTTCACCCCACAGAAATATGGCCTTTTGAAACAATTTTGGCCGATGGAGAATGCGACTCCTCGTTTGCGAGCCTCTCAGCGTGTAGAGTCCTCGAAGCGGCATTGTCGGGGAGAGAGGCGGGCGCGCTGGGCGCGGGGTCAAGTGGCGGCCATTTTCCGCGTCTCCTCCCTCTCTCTGAGTGGCCCTGCTCTCCTCCAGCCCGCTCCAGCCTCCACAGACAGCTCATCCAGGTCGACACATTGTCCAGTCGGTGACCCTGAACTTACAGCTTTTGCATTGTTTGTTGGATGCGGGTGTGTGTGTGTTTCTGAAAGAGAGAGAGAGAGAGAGAGAGAGCGTGTCTCTCTCATGAGCTCTGATTTCACACCCCGAAATTCCTCTGCGGCCCCCATACAGATTGAGATACAATACGTGTCTAGGAGCTCTCCTAGGTCCTCACCACACACACCCTCACAGCAGGCCAGCCTGAACAGCGGGGTCAGCACAAAGGTGACAGGACACGGGGGAGGGTCCTGAGAGAGGAGAAAGAGGTGGTGAAAGAGAGCGTGGACACCATTCCACTCTTATCCACCTTTCCCTTCGGTTCGTCTCCCTCTGCCTCCCCCCCCCCCCCCCATCACTGCTAATTGAGGGGGTTTAGTGGAGTGCCTCCACTCCAGCCCCGCAGAAGAAGTGACAACAAGCCTGTAAAACCAACAGTCCCCTTTGTGTGGCTGCTCTCGTCCACGCCAGTGGCTCCCATACAGTTAGAGCCATTCAGATGAACGCACTCACGGCTACGCCTCTCGACAAAGACACCACCACCACCACCACGCCCCCCCCCCTTCTCAATCTGCCGCACCAATATCCTATCTATTAATATAGGACCTTTATCAACATGAACAAACACATGCTAAAACCGAAAGTTGAAGCCTTTTTTTCGCGAGAGAGGGAGCGCTCGCCAGACGAGAGGCTAATACTAATGAATTGTGACGGTATGGAGGCAGAGAGGGCGTCAGACAGGACAGCATATGGTCGTCCTCATCTCGACATCCTTCGCAGGCCCGTTCTGTCTGCGAGGCTCTTTTAATAAGATCCCCTTCAGCCAAGCTCTGTTCGTTCAACACGCTTATCTAGTGCCGGGGATGAAATGAGTTTGAAGCTCTTGCCGTGAACCCGCCCAAGATACTCAGACTGAACCCAGGGAGAAGCTTTGGTTGGCCGTACCTGGACATTCGGCGCGGCGCTCAATCCTTACCGTGTAATTGGCTGAGACAACCGCCTCTGGTGCTTGCCAATAAGGTGAAAGTTCATCTCTGCTGACAACTGAGCGCCATAGCGACCGAGCATGCATATCATTAAAGCGTGATATAGTTTGGGGGGGAGATTTTCTTTTTTTTTTCTTTTTGCCTCGCCAATTATTTTCCATTAATTAATTTTAAATGATTGGGATTTAATTTGATAAGGGCCATTTCACAACTCCTTTCTGGACCCTGTGACTGGTGAAAGAACATGATGTGTATAAATTGAGATATATGAGAAATTATACGAGAAATCTCTCAATTTCCATGTCTGCAGAAGTAGATGCTAGTAGATGCTTATTTGTAATTTCAACGGTTTAGAATGAAGTTGTCGGAATTCACAATAAGGTACACATTCTTAGCAAGCTCTGTGTTTAATTGTATTCCTAAATACATTATTCAGTGTAGTGACTAAAGTTGTTCCGTAGGACTGAGCTTTCCATATCTTGAAGGAGAGCAGATCAATACATGCCAGTATTAGATGTGAGAGGCGACACCTACGACAGAGCATTGATCACGCTGACATTTATTCAGCGCACCCGCAAAATGTCCTGCCCTTGTCACAACATTTAAAGAAACTCACACCAATCAATGAAGCTATACAGTCTCCGTCAACACAGGATGGACTGGTGTCAGGGCCTCCGATATACTTCCCTCTCAACCAAGTTAGTCCTAAATATTAAATACAATTCAATATTAGTTTCCTCATGTTGCTACTTTATTAAATTGTTGCGTAATATACTCGTCATCGGCTATATGACATGTACTACTAGTTAAATTTATTCTTGGGAAGATGGAATATATTAGTTTTTTTTTTTCTTCTCTCTTTGACCTAGCTTTTAATGGTGATATGCTTGAACAAACAGCAAAATTGTTCCCAACAGTTTTGATAAAAGTAAAGATCAAAGCTGGAATTAAGAGTTTGTTGTTATGAATTCCTTTTTTTTGAGGAAGAAGGCAGGCGGGGGGGCGCTGAGCTGGAGTCACAGGCCTTTCAAATTACAAAGAAGCAGTTACATGTATATTAGAACACAAACAGAGAATATATAGGACATTGATTTTGATTAGAGCAGCGGGCTTCTCTCTTGAGAAGTGTTCAGCTCTAATATTAAATATCCTATGGCACATTTTTGAAAATGTGTCTTTTAACTTCAAACTTTTGTTGAGTGCCTCCTTTAGAAGTGCAGTTAATGAAAATAAGCAAAATAACCTGATAAAATGTGTATGTTTGATTATATAAGGGAAAATAGTGTATGTTAAAATACACAAAAGAACCTTGGGTTTAGCCATTGTGTTGTCTTTGAATTTTATTCAAGATATAAAAGCAAAAAGGTTCCGGGAACAACCTGAATCTATATATGTCTTGGGAGTACATTCATATAGTATATATGCTTAAACAGCATTAATTTAGAGGGACGTCGGAGCACATCAATATGTCAAGCAGATATACAAATGGACGTCCTTATGAAATATTGAACGGGCGTCAGGCGTTCCTCCAGCCACGCCACGTGTATCCTAGAAACCCGGTGGAGTCCTCCACTTCCTGCTCCGCTCTGCTCTATCTGTACTGGACTTGTCACCAGCTTCCTCAAACTGGGTTGGGGCGACCCTGTTTGTCATGTCTTCTTTTATTCGATCCCCCCCCGTCCCCGTCCCCCCCGTCCTCCGTCTGATGGTGCCCAGGGCCGTGGTTTCCGTGGCGCTGCTTATCTGCCTGCATGTTGGACTCGGTGCTTCTGCTGTGGCACCAGGAAGAAATGAACGCATCACATCCTCACAATGGTGATAAATGGGTGATGGAGCTGTCGTTTTCTTGAAGACGGATGGGACTGAGCCAGACACACACACACACACACACACACACTTGGGCTGGTCTTAAGTATAATTCCCAGACTCCCTTCTGGCTGTTTCTCTTCCTGTCCTGCTCCTTTTATCAGCCATAACATCCCTGTCTACACTGTAGGCCAGCTCCACTGGATTACACTCCAGTAAATAACAGAGGGAGAAAGATATATATATATATATGAGAGATATAGAGAGACAAGATAAATGTAATATGACTCCTCATTTATCTCCACATTACTTTTATGCCCCCTATTTCTCCTTCTTTCTCTCTCTCGGACTCGCTCTCTTTCACTTTCTTTCTCTCTCCCCCTCCGGTTCCCTCCCTCTGTCCCCCCCCCCCTCACAGGGAAGAGTGACCCGTTCTGTGTGGTGGAGCTCAGCAACGATCGGCTACAGACTCACACTGTCTACAAGAACCTCAACCCTGAGTGGAACAAGGTCTTCACCTTGTGAGTGACAGCTCTGGGCTGACACACACACACACACGTTATAAAGACATCAAAGCTACACTTTCTATAGTGTTATTTTCCTGGTAACACTATAGAACTGATGCACAAACTAATGTTACACCACAACATACAATAAACTGTAATATTATAATATATATAATGTTTTATTGGCATATTTTGTTAAATACCATTCCAGCCACACGTGCCTGCATTACTTGGTGTTCAAAGTAATCTTTGTGAACCCATATTTTGCACCAAAAATTCATTATCAAAGGGAAAAATATGTTTCGAATTCAGAGGTGAACTAGTGTTCCCTTACCTGACCTTTCACTGGTCAAATGTGGTTTTATATAAATCATTTAGATTGACATGCTATGGCTTTAATTGGATTCCTTTTGTGACCACGGCTTACTCGAATACACCAAACACATTTCTAAAGAATACACCAGTGAATTCACGTGGAATACTAGGTAATTTAGCCACCCTTCCAGTGAGCATCTCCCGCCGTAACCTCGTTTCGTTTCATCAGCCAAGTCGACGCTAGCCTACATTTCAAAAGATGACATTTCACTGCGGCTACGCCATCCCTTCTGCACTTCTCACACACAATTTACGTGGAGCCCAAAGGTCATATAGAAAGAAGACCGTGGTTCTCGTAGCCGTGTTGTAGATGTGTTGAATATGCTGTAGCCGTGTTGTAGACGTGTTGTAGACGTGTTGTAGACGTGTTGTAAGTGTGCGTGTGCGCGTGTGATCTCTGTGTGGGGCCGCAGTAACGTCAAGGACATCCACTCGGTCCTGGAGGTCACCGTGTACGACGAGGACCGCGACAGGAGCGCCGACTTCCTGGGCAAGGTGGCCATCCCGCTGCTCAACGTGAGTCGCTGCTACCCCCCCCCCCTCCCCCCCTCCCCCCTCCCCCCCTCTCCCCCCCCCCCTCCCCCCAGAGGGAGAGACGGACAGTCGAAGAAATCCCAGGATGAAAGATAATGCAGCGTGGTAACGTAGGAGAGAACCGAATGAGAGACAGCGAAGAGTCAGGGGCCGACACGACACGGCACCCAAAAAAACTGAAATATACACAAACGCGTCATTTCTAACGCCCCGATGCATAAGTGGCACGCATGTGATGGCGCGTGTGAATGCACATGGCCTGTGTGTGTGTGTGTGTGTGAGCGCCTGTGTGATTCCCCAGGATGGTTAATTCCTCCCTGACAGACAGCGAAGTGCGGCTGTGGTAATGAACAGGTACTTGTCAGAGTTGCCGCGGTTGTTTTGGGCTGCGCTGTCAGAAGCAGCCGCTGGGGTTCAGAGGTGACCCAGGGATGGGATTCACCAGGGGAGCAGCCAGACAGACGCCTGTCATGTGTCCTTCTCTCTTCCCCCACAGATCCAAAATGGAGAGCGCAAAGCCTACGCCTTGAAAAGCAAGGAGCTGACAGGGCCAACGAAAGGGGTCATCTTTCTCGAAATAGACGTGGTTTTCAACGCCGTGAGTCGCTCTCTCTTTTTTTCGCTCCGAAAGTCCCCTCCCTCCTTTATTCCGTATCTGTCCCCGCCCATTCCTCCCCCCCCACCGCTCTACTCATGCTCTGTTGTCTTCATTCTGTTTGTAACCCCCCCCCTTCACCCCTCACATAACCCCCCCCCCCTCCCCCCTTATCCCTCATCCTCGTTTTTCTCTTTCTTTCTTTAATGATCTAAGACTCCCACTCTGCAGCCTTTGTTTGCCCGTTCGTTGTCACTGTGTGTGTCCCAGCGGCGGCCATCTTAGAGCCGTGTGTGAGGGGCAGCGTTGTCGCTTGCCTGGCCTCCCATGGCCTCTGCGTGGGCTTGCCAACACAACAACAACACTCCCGTCTCTCCCTGTGAAACCTCTATTCCAGGCGGCACGCAAGCCCACCGACTTCATTTGCAGTTGACATTAAAACTGTACAGATTAACAATTCGCCTACGAATACATGTGTTGACAATGTAAACAAATGATGTTAAAGCGATTTTATTCACGCAGGCAGCTTGTGAAGTTCACTGAAGGGGTACAGGATGTGCTGATGTGCGTGTGTGTGTGTGGCCCTAGGTAAAGGCAGGCCTTGGAACCCTGATCCCCATCGAGCAGAAGTACATCGAGGATGAGCCCAGAGTGTCCAAACAGGTGGGTCCCGACCAGAACACGATCCGAACCGTTAACGGATCAAAACGCCCGACCAGGACACCCAGCCCAGCGTAGCCCACGACAAGCGCTGCCCCCAACCGTACACACACAGTACACACACATACACACACAGTACACACACTGTACACACACTGTACACACACTGTACACACACAGCACACACGAGGAGGGAGTCGTGCCGCCTGGCCGCGCAGCCCGGTCCGGTATGTTCCGTGTCAATTTGCCAATATACCCCCCTCATCCCCTCCCCCTCCCCCCAGCCTCTCTCTCTACCTCCAAGCCTCCTCTATCTCGGCTGCCCTCCACCATCCTCCCCTCTCCTCCGACGTGATAACAAAGACCCAACAAGTGTGGAGAGGCATCGAAAAGAGAGGGAGAGAAAAGACAGAGGCAGGGAGAGAAATGAGAGAGAGAGAGTAAGAGAAGGGGAGAGATGTTTACTCTCTCGCCCCCTCCCCCCCCCACACACACACTCCCCTCGCCCCCCCCACCCCTTCTTCTTCTCTCTCTCCGACTGTTGAATAGAAATGTCAAGCTGTCAGCTCTAGGGGTGCATAAGTAGATTGGCCATCCTTAGTTGGCCCTCGGTGCCACTGCTGCTCGGGTCCTCATTGTCACGCCGCTCAATGTGGCGGCCCCACAAAGGACTGGGCGGGGGGCAGGGGGGCGGGGGGGGCGGCGGGGGGAGAGGGGGGGGGGGGGCGGCGGCCCACATCAGACGTGTCACACCAACGCCGTTTGGACCGAGCAGCCACCACAACTCACACACCCTTTAGTCTCCCCCCCCCCCCCCCCTCCCCCCCCCCTCCCAACAACCCCCTCTCTGCACCCTCTCCTCTCTCTGTGCCAAAAGATGCCTACTTTGCACTTTTCCCTGAGCGCCGGTTGATCCCAGCCCTCCCCCCTTCCTCCTCATCTCTGCTCCAACCCCTGACTCACCGAGATGACCCGTGTCAGCGTCACTCGATGATGATGTCACTGGCAGCCCTGGAGAAGTTGCCCCGCGAGGGCTCTTTTGTGCCGGGTGGCTCTCGATTCCACAGCCTTCGCAGTCTACAGTAAAAGCCCTGTTGCGACGTCTGTCACCGTCATTTTCACAACAGTTCGTCCTTTATTAATGAAACAGAACCGCCTGGTGGAAGTACCGCGGAGGGCGATGGCGCTGCGTAATCTCTGGGCTGTTAGCTAAGCAGAGTGGGATGATCAAAGCCCGGCCGCGCCAGGCCCGTCGGGGGAGGGGGAAGTGGGTGAATCCCGGCGTCGCGATTGGTCCTCGGGGCCCGAGAGTCCCCTACAGAACACCAGCAGTCATCCTGAGTTCAGTTGTAAACGTGTTCGACTGGTCCAATCCACGCAGAGGACACGTTCCCACTAACCAGTCTCCCTCCTGCCTCAGGTCTCCCTCCTGCCTCAGGTCTCCCTCCTGCCTCAGGTCTCCCTCCTGCCTCAGGTCTCCCTCCTGCCTCAGGTCTCCCTCCTGCCTCAGGTCTCCCTCCTGCCTCATGTGTAGCGCCGCTTGGTAGAGACTGATAGATCTGTCACTTTTACAGTCCTACTTATCTTAATCTCAGCGGGACACGCGTTTGACAGTTTGAACATGTTTTTATGAGGTTCTATTGTTTGCCGATAACCCCCATTGTCACCGAAATGATACAAATGTGTCAGTCCATCGCAGCGAAATGTGGACGGCTCGCTGTCAAGGTGCTTCCTTCCGCTAATAATTAGCCTAGTTAAACCTGCCCGGCTTCGTAATGAACATATGTCGAGCAGCTGCTTGACTTTTATTAGTTTAGTCTGTGCTCTGAGTACAACCTCTTGTGTGACCTGTTACCCCCCCCCCTCTCCCCCCTCTCTCTCTCTCTCTCTCTCTCTCTCTCTCTCTCTCTCTCTCTCTCTCCTCTCTCTCTCTCTCTCTCTCTCTCTCTCTCTCTCTCTCTCTCTCTCTCTCTCTCCAGCTGCTGTTACAGAACTTCAACAGGGTGAGGCGGTGCATCATGTTGTTCATCCGGGCCGGCTGCTACATCAACAGCTGCTTCGAGTGGGACTCTCCTCAGAGGAGTATCTGTGCCTTCCTGGTAACTAGGCCCCGCTGGGATGCACTCTGTCACGCTCTACACTGTCATACCTGCTGGGACAACCAGACAACACCCCCCCTACACTCCTACTGCGCCTTACTGTACACGCACACACCAGCTCGGGTGCAATCCACTCATACCTTCCTTGTGTACCGGACACAGTCATGCCTGCCTCCTTTGCTCCTTTCTGTTCCGTACGCCCTCACACCTGTTTGGATGCAAGATTGTCCTGCGGCCCCGGTGTGCTGTGCCGTACGCAGTCGTCCCTGCGCGGGCGCGAGCCCCTCCTCCAGCCGCGGCGCGGGGTACGCGCTCATCTGGAAGGCGGCAGCCCCGCGACGGGCCGCGGCGAGTCCGTGCCTCCGCCTGAGTCGGAATCCGCGTCGCAAACTTTCCGTGCTCTCCCTCTTTCTCTCACTCTCTCTCTCTCTCTCTCTCTCTCTCTCTCTCTCTCACTCTCTCCTCTTCCTCTCGCTAACTTCCTCTGCACTCTCCCCCTCTCTACCCTTCAATACCCCCCCCCCCCTCCCGTTCCCTGTCGCTCTGACGATGACACATGTAGCAGACCCACTGTCTCTGTCAACTGTGTCTGGTATTAAAAGGTGAGATGTAATTGGCCTACAGATCTAGCAGTAAAAGGATACCCCCCCCCAGCCCCCCCCCCTCCCAGCCTGGGAGAATGCTGAGTGCTACAACAGGACAGGGGAGAGCTTACCTCCAGTCTAGCGGGCCGACTTAAGTAGCTCACGGACCTGTCTCCTCTAATCGGAGACACCCCCAAAACCTTTTCCCGGGGGCGCTAAGTGTTCGCGCATCAGCCATTAGCATTTACCGTCTGACACGTTTTAATTTCCTGCCGAAGTGGAGGCACGCGGGCGCGTGGGCCTGCGATTGCGTGCGCGTCGGGGACCGCAGGTCGCCGTGCCTCCGCGAAACCTAGGCGAGGTTGGTATTGATCAGTTAACATTCTCCGGTCGAGTGTCTGTTTGCGGGCGGGCGCGTGGTGCGGGAGTGTGTGTCTTATCTTGCTAAATTGAACGGGAAATGTCAGGCCGAAATGTCAAGAGAGTGGCAGAAAACAAGGCTCTCTCCGAATGGCCAAGGAAAGAAGACATTGAAGGCTGCGCCGCACCTGACACCTTTTCCGACAGACTAGCGACTCCTCCGAAACAGTGGCTCTGGTCACAGGAACACATCTTACCTGACAGAAATCTCACTTTTTTTTCTTCCCCGAGCTATATTTCTGGGGGCATTTCTGCCCATGTGGTGCAGTAGGGCCTTAGCCTACGCAGTGAGCCACACCCCAGCACACACGGTTTCATTCACAATCCTGGAGGTGTTTCGCACCTCCAGGATGTTCAGACTGTGTTTCGGGGGGCCAACGGTGAACTCCATAAACACCCTGTCCCCGCTCTGTCCTGTTAAAAACACTCCGTCACATAGAGAGAGTGTGTGTGTGTGTGTGTGAGACTGTGCCAGCATCTCCAAACCAGGTCCCTGGATGTCCCCTCTCCCTGTCTCAGCCTCCCCACCCTCTGGTGTCACCCGTGTGGGTGAACCTGCCTGAACGCTCTGGGTTAGGAGCCGGTCCTATCAACCAGAGCCGTATAGGTCCTCTCCTCCTCCCACAGGTACTCCCTCACCACCTCCCCTTCCCTCTCTCCCTCCTTCCTCCCCTGCTTTGAGAGGCCTCTTAATCACTTCACTCATCTCCTTAAGTGGCTTTTTATGGGGGGCCATCTGGCTAAGGTGGAGTGAGTGTGTGTGTGTGTAGGTGCGTGAGTGTATAGGTGTGTGTGCGTGTAGGCGTGTGTGCATAGGTATGTGTGTGTAGGGCCCTGTGTGTGTGTGTGTGCGTATGCATAGGCTATATGGTGTGCGTGCGTGCGTGTGTGTTTGCAGCTGTTCTACACAGCTTTGCTTCTCTCGCTGGCGAGGTGATGGACAGGGGGAACGCTGGTGTTGTGGCAACCCGGAAACATCTCAATCTCTGCCTGACAGGGTGTTGTGATGAAGTAGGCGCGTTGTACTGTAGATACTGTATAAGCCATGTGTATGCACGCACGCACACACAGACACACACACACTCACCCACACACAGACGCACACTTCCACACGCACGCAGACTCGCTCACTCCCCTCAGTAATGTAATCTGTCCGAGTGTTAGATTGGTGTGCAGACAGCTCCAGTCTGGCGAGCTCACAGGTACAAATCTCTCCCCCTAGTTCGGAGTTTGTTCTAAAGTGCCGTCCACCCTCCCCTTCTATCACTCCACCCCTCCTCCCTCATCTCGTCTGTTCCGCACTCCTCCTCCTCCCTCCTCTCCTCCTCCCTCCTCTCCTCCTCCTCTCATCTCCTCTACGCCCCGCTCCTCTCCTTTCCCCCCTATCTGCTTCCCCAGCCACATGCGCTAGTCAGCCATTAGCGCCAACTGCGATTAGAGTCGTGTGTGTGTGTCTGCGCGCCAGGTAACCGAGCACACACCCCCCCCCCCACCCCACCACCACCCAGGCCCGACACAGAGGCAGTCACCGTGGCAGGACTGCCCCCGGCGTTGGCACAATGGGGCAGGGCTAGAGTTTCCCCCTCCCCGCATCATGGGTGGTGTGTGTGTGCGTGCGTGCGTTTCTGCAGGTGTGTGTTTGTGTGTCCCGTGTCTGAGAAGAGGGAGGGGGGTTAATCGTCTGCTTCCTCTCTCTACCTGAACACCTGCAAGCTGAACCCCCCCCCCCCCCCACTGCCTTTCCTCCCTCCCTCTCTCCCCCTCTCCCTGTTCCCTCTCCCGCTCCCTCCTGTCCTCCCTCCCTCCATGGGAGCTGGGGCCGTTGTGGGGGCTCGGCGGTGTTGGGTTCACCCTTCTGCTCATGCCAGCTCTCCCCGCGGGCCCCTGAAAGACAAGGCTGTTTTGGCTCCAGGGACCTCAGGCCTCAGCGACTCTTCCTCCAAACAAATTTGACGTAACTTTATCTGCAATTGGGCCCTGAATTGGGAGCAGATAGAGGCTGCTTTGTGAGTCACAGGAAGGGTGAGGGCAGGGGGGGGCAGGGGGGGGTGGGGGGGGGTGGCTGGGGAGGCAGGGGAAATGATACCAGGGTCTTTTATGTTGGGCAAAGTAGGACTCTTATCAGTGGGAGAGCCCAGACAAGAGAACTACTTCTGCAGGAAACTGGAGCACCTATCACCTGCTTTGCATTTAGATAAAAATTCACCCTGCAAAAAAAAGAAAGAGAGAGAGAGAGAGAGAGAAAAAGAGAGAGCAACCTATCGGATGTGTATGTGTGTGTGCTTGTGTGTGCATTAGAGCGACATACACACAAACATTGAGGCATGCCTACCTCACAAGGTACCTTCGAATTCCTTGTTTGACTCATGTTAAGAAGAAAAAAACGCTCTCTTACTTTGAACGTCATGGGAAGGCATCGTTGCCCTCAGCAATTGGCAGGGAAAGCGCTGACAAAAAATCCCTCCGCTGCCCCCTTGATTGGTAGAGAGTTGGACAAAAAGTTGTTGGACGGATTGTAAAGAAAGTTTTGAATGTGTCATTGCTGAAATTATTGCGTGTGGGCGTGTACAGTACGCTGTCTTTCGCAGAGTGGTGTTGCTGTGATTTGGGAATCCACATTGTAACAGTCACCGAAATCCTACTCATGTTTTTCGCGATTGAATAGAGAGGTTTAACTTTTGTGACATTCAAGTTTGTTCAAGAAGAGTGTCGTCTTTGTGCACTTTCGGGCCACGGAGCTGTACAGTCATGCAACGGACCCAACCAAGGATATGTCCGAGCCTAGGCAGAAACAGCAGGGGGCAGCACAGCACCACAGATCGTGTGTGTGTGTGTGTGTCCACTCCAGAGAAAAGAGGGCACATTCCCACTCCTAGAAAGAACATCAGTTCTCACTCTCCCCCTGCTTTCTGCTACCACTTAGTGTGTAGGTGGAAGGAGATGTCACGAACATAAAGAGGACTCACTTCTGAAATCCAAACTTTTGTTTAATTTCCTTGAGGGGATTTCTGCGTACGTGTTTCCAGGCTCCCGCTATACGCGTTCACGGCTTGTCGCTCCAACCCAAGCTGCAAATACTTCATCTGGAGTTGTGTTTGATATGAATAATAGAGATAATATGCCTGCTCCTAACTTTTAGAGTTTGGCTAGTTCAGATTACACTTTGTCATTTACAATTATTTGTTTTATTTTCCATGTGTTCGAAAAGCAATGAATATGATTGTAACTGTATTTAACATGCAATCTGCTTACAAATCGTGCATTTCTTCTAGTTCGTGTGAAATACTTTCTGTTCAGGTTAGAACAAGTAGGAATTTATTCTGCGTGTCTATTTCTCTTATAGTGTAAATCTGATTTTACATTTTGGTAATAATATAGAGAAGGATCTAGAAATCTCTTCTGAGGAAAAAGCTTCTCAGCATGTTAGTTCTATCTTTTTTCCTCCGTAGTTATTTTAAAACACAACGTACATTATTCACATTAGGCGTTTTTCATCCACGCTGCATTCACTGTTATTCAACAGAATATACCACTAATTAGAAGATCATAGTGTTCATTTGCAAGATGAAAACTGTGAATCTTTCTGGTTGCTTTGCACGACAAACAGAAGCTGGTACACATTTGCATCGTGCTCTTCTCTAGACTTGACGGCGTTTCTGTCTGACACTCGCAAGCGCAGGCACACATGTCCAGTCAGCCTCCGTCTCTCTCGGACAGTCCAGAGCGACCCAAAGTTCCTATGTCCTCTCTCTGTCCAGAGAGAGGACACAATCACGTAGTTATGGAGTGGTCTGCTGCCTCTCCACACTGGTCTGTGTCTCTCCAGCTCTCTCTACCTGCGCACGACCACACACAAAGCCCCCCCGCACACACACACACGCACACACACACGCACACACCGATATACACACTAAACTTCAACTTCTCCATTTTACCTCCTGCTCTACTTAAAGAGAAAAAAAAAGAAAAAAAAGAATCTCAATCTGTTTTTCTTCCCTTTTCTCCGGTCACGGACCTTGGCGGCTGTCTCCGTCTCGTTCCTCCCCAGGCGGAGAGCCTCCATGGTGGGGTAGCGACGGGGGGGCGGGCCCCCGGTCCCGGGAAAAGGTCCTGGCGCTGCGGGCCCTCTCTCCCCAGCCGAGGGGCAGCGAGACGGGGCAGGGCTGGCCTCGGCAGGGCCGGGGTGTTGGGTTCCTCCAGCCGTCAGTCACAGCCTAGCCCACAGCTAGAATAACGAAATGGGAAGGAATGAGGGGGGACGGCAGGTTAAATAACCGCAGGCTGGAGAAAACAAGATGGACACTGAGGAGACATTAGAGCGGCAGAGAAGAAGGCACAATTCCACGCTAGTGCGAGGTAATAAAAATAGAGAGAAGTGGAGGAAAGAGTGCCTAAGAAGTATTTATATATCTGTGTGAAGTTATTTATAGGTGAAGAATCCAGACCCAGCAAAGGCACAGGAGAGCTGAGTTGCTTTCGTTCCGAAGTGTTCTTTTATCGCCATCGCTGCGAGGCTTCCGCACGACACAATTCAACTTCTGTGTGCAGTTTGTCTGCGCCCATTATACGTCCCGCTAAACAGTGAAAGAATCTTTTATTGCGGTGGGAGAGAACACGTCTGATAGTGTTTTGCCTGTATGTTCGATTGTGTTGGTGTGTGTGTGTCTGACTAAAGAATGCTGAGCTTACACCTAGCGAATGGTGGCACTGTAGCTCTCCTGAAATATAGAGAAGTTGGAGAGCAGGTAATAGAGGCTGCTCGTCAACACTTCTGAATTATTGAGTAATATTTCTCCAATTCCCTGAGCAGACCTTTATTAAAGTATGAAAACAGCAGGAGAGGGAGAGGAGGGAGAGGGAAGGGTTGTTTGTGGCCTCTATGGCTGCACTCGTAGTGGACGAACATTGTAGATAAAGAAATGTAGCTCTGAGCATTATGCAGATGTGCTGGCCAATTCATTCCTAATGTATAATTTATATCTTTGTTTGGTTTATGTGCACAAATATCGGTTCATTTTGTATGAGTGTGAATGCGGTTGGGTCGGGCTTTAAGTTTGAAGTAGTTAGGAAAAAAGTTATAGATGACTATTTGATTAGGATATGGATTTTGCGTGCGTACTTGTGTGTTGCATGGTTTTAATGTAGAGAGGAAGAATCACCGCATGCCTTACGAATGGAGAGCAGACACTGTTCCAGCAGGACCTCCACACACACACACACACACACATAGTTCTGCTGTCTCCCAGGAAGACAGACTAGCAGACAGACTTAGCTACTCATGTATCATAACATCTCATCTGACTAAGAAGAGTTTGAATCCATTAAATTTAACTCCAACAAAGACATGGGGTAACTATTACGTCGGTTAAGACAGTCCAATTCATCAGCTGTTTAATTTGATAGAGGGCAGGGACGTTGAAAAATAAAACACTATTGTGAAGCGCTTGCAACCAATGTGATTAATTTCTTTGAAATTTGTATGACAACACACATTTCAAGCCTTCTGCGAGGTAAGAAAAGGGTCCTTGAATTAGATTGATATGCATTGTTTGAAAATGTGTTTTTAGCAGATGACTTGCATTTTTATCCTCATTGCCATTTTTTGTGTGATGTTATCCATTAAAAACACCTGGGGAAGCGTTTTCCCTGTAAAAAAAAAAAAAAAAAAAATAGGACAGATTAAGATAAATCGGTAGTAGTTTGGCATCCACACAAATTCTCCCCAGCATCACTCTAACATGTGAGCAAAACATGTATGAATCTCTCCGAATGTCTCCTTAATAACAAACAACCTAACACTGAGCAATTCAATCGGGCAACGCGGCTGAGTTTCCCTGACCACCCATTCTCCCCGCGATCAGGCTCATTTACGTTTGACTGCGAGCAAGCCGTCGCAGACCACACTGACACACGGGCCTCTGCTACCTTTCTTCTGGTGATGAGTGGGGCTGCCGGGAGGTGAGTCAAGGGGCAGATGGGTCTATAGGAGCTGGGGGTCGGGGGGTACGGGGGGGCGTTTGGTAACTTGGAGTGACAGGGTTAGGGTCTTGGGGTGTGGATTGTGGGAGGTCAGGTGCTGGACTGAGGGATGGGAGGCTGGGGGGTCAGTTTTGATTGGCTGCGGTTGAAACGGGAGGTGACCCCGGCCTGGCGGATGATTGGCGTGGAGGGTTGACGCGGTGACGGCTGGCACTCACCCCTCCTCGTCCTCCTGGCAGGTCGAAGGCCTGGCGGGTCACCCTGCCCGACCCAGGCGGAGCGGGCAGCTCCCCCTCTTTGTTATCTCTCCGTCCATTTAAGGCTGCCTTTCTCTGGGTATATAATCCTTCATATGTGGATGGAAATCGGTATTGTGTCCATTGAGACATGTGCTTGGGGATCTCTGCTCTTGTGTTTGCCATGTGAGGTCAGTCACAGGTCTGCGATGCTCGAGCCCTAACCTTTTCTCTTTTGCTTTCCCTTCTTCTTTCTTTCTCTCCACTGCCTCTGTTTTGCGCTCTCTCTCTCTCTCTGTCTCTGTCTCTGTCTCTCTCTCTCTCTCTCTCTCTCTCTCTCTCTCTCTGTCTCTGTCTCTGTCTCTGTCTCTCTCTCTCTCTCTGTCTCTCCAGCTCTTTGTTCTGGTGGTGTGGAACTTTGAACTCTACATGATCCCTCTGGCGCTGCTGGTGCTTCTGGCCTGGAACTACATCCTCATCGTGTCAGGGAAGGATACCAGGCAAGATGTGGTGAGTCGCCCTGCAGTATATCTACGCCTCTTGTTCCTCTCACAGTAATAATCCCCTTTCACGGCATATGGGGTGTACTTATCCCTCAGGTTTGCTAGAACTTCTGTTAGGGTTTTATTTGATTTCGATTTAATTTTGTATTAAAATAAATACATCCTCATGGTTCACTAGCTTAAGTATCCCCAAAAATATGAAAGTGAATATACATTCTCTTCTGAATATACAAAGTTGAGCGTATTTAATCGAACGTTCCTCCAAGATTTTGTTGAATCCGGGGCTTGTTGCAATCTCGCAACAAAAAAATTATAATCAGACATTGAAATTCATTCAGTTGACTTTTTTTTCCTAAATTAAAGAAATAAATACTCCTGGTCCTCCTGCACTTTGAAGAATTGAATTCTCAGGTCTCTCAGAAAATAATAGCTTGTCACCTTGAGCAACGTTACGCCACTTACCTGGGACTGTAGTATATTTATTTCATTCTTTATTTTTAATTTTTTTATCTCTTATTCCAATTAAACGATGTCAAAGCAATGTCATGGAGAAGGGGACATGTTTTAATCATGCAGAAGCGTATTTGGAAAGCAGGGAGAGGCAGACACTGGGCTGAAATCGGGTGCAAGCGTGAACAATGAAGTGATTAATTTTAATAAGTGCCTATTCCAGACTTGGTCACCAGTGCCCTTCTCTACACACGCTTCTCTTATCAACACATATCTTAATTTTGCATTAGAATGCGGGTAAAGATTTGAAACAGGTAGATGCTAATGTAATGAAAAGTAGAACTGATTTTACATGCTATTTTTAATAAGTAATTATATACTTTCACTATTACTGAGTGGGTTAGAATTGGCTTTGGCTGAATTGTACTGCACATTACATTTAAAGAAGCTGACCTAATATTTCATGTTGTTTGCACACTTTGTTCATGTTGTAGAGTGGTTCTCTAGTTTTAGTGGTCTTTGTGTTAGTGTTGTTTGTGCGTGTTTAGCATCAGTTATACAGTGTGTTTGTGCAGAAAATAAGTTATGTACTGCAAATTTCCTCAAAGATTCAGCCGTCGGTAGAAATTAACTTATCCCTTTCAAAGAATCAACACATTTTGGGCCAGAATTATCATGAACGCACAATATGAATACTACTACAAAGTGTAATAATCCCAGATACATTATTTTAAATAAATACTTTTCATGACTAGTTACTTGTAAAAAGATGAAACCTCCGTTCCTATTAGACTTCAAGTCTGAAGTTTACAATTCTACTGGTCCGTACTGCATGTTGTTATTTCTTTCCACTCCTGTAGATGGCGACATTGTTTGACGAAAAATCTCCAGACCTAGAAAAAGGATATCATCTTTAATTTGCCTACAGTATATCCAGAATATCTACCCACAAGCATGTTCTCCTTTATGCACTTTTTAATTGAATGGAGGCAATAAAGATTGCATATTCATGTCGTATGCCATCCACTTTAGATACAAATATGTACACCTAGTTCTCTTTCAAGTGAAAAGACGCAGAATGCAATAAAGAGACAACCTCAGCCCACTATCTCAAGTACACAGGGAATTGAATTGGACATAAAGGCATGTTAACACCACTCAGCAATGAGGACTATAATCAAGGAATAGCCCTCGGTAGCTAGCATGCAGTCACTTCCTAGACGGCTCTCCTCTTCCTGTGGTTTTTGGGCCGGCTCATTGGTGCGTCAGCCACCTGGGCTCGGCCCGGCTCCAGACCAGACAGCACCGGGCGGGTCTGAGGTTCATCCAGGTGGGCCCAGGTGGAGCGTAACTACCCAGCCTCCGGGACAGAACAGCTGGCAAGGGGCAGGACCTGGTGTGGCTGGATCAGAGAGATGCCACCCTGGTCTCTGCTACAGGAAGGGTGTCTGGGCCCTGGAGGAGAGGGGTTTGTTGGGGGGAGGGGGGGGGGGTGTATGGGGGGGGCTCCTCCTCTCCATCCATTGTTCTGCATTTTGACGACTGTAACCACAACAGATGAGCCGATGATGCAAAGCCTCGGGGGGGGGGGGGGGGGGGGGTGCTCTGGGGTGCTCTGGACAGGGGAGTGTGTGTGTGTTGGGGGGGGGGGGGGGGTGAAGGGGTTCCATTCGCCGCCACAGTAAACAAACAGTGAAGTCTGCTTCACATTAGCCTGGGCCTCTACAGCCTCTCTGATGATCCCCGGCCCTCACACACACTCCCTCCACACAGGAAGTAGCGTGTGTGTGGGTGAGAGAGAGCGAGAGAGAGAGTATGTGTGAGTGTGTGTCCCGTACATATTTGGTAAGGGGTGTGTATACCATAATGTATATGAGAAAGTGGGATTAATTGTTTCAGATTATCGCCCGGCACACTAGATCCAACCCACTGCGCTGCCCCTCACGACTTCATGGCACAGGGAGTACGTGCTGCTTGGCAAACACAAAGAATGTCCTCTGTAGGAAAGGAGAAGAAAAAATCGCCAATCTCTCATCCAGAAGCGTGATGGTGCCTCGGGATAGGTGAAACTGGATGTGATGAGCCTGTCTCCCACTCCTCTCCCTTTCTCTCGTCACCCCCCTCCCTCCCGCCCTCCCATCTCCACCTCCTTCTCTCTCTTTCTCGGCGGCTGTCAGAAAGGGATGGGAGTTCTGCAGGATGGCGATGGTAGACAGGAGAGAGCGGGGCTGTGTTCTAGCGAGGGGCCACAGTAGACAGGGAGGTGGATGGACAGGCAGGCAGGCAGGCAGGCAGGCAGACAGACAGACAGAGAGACAGACAGGCAGGCAGAGAGAGAGACAGACAGGCAGAGAGACAGACAGGCAGGCAGACAGGCAGAGAGACAGACAGGCAGGCAGGCAGGAAAGCAGAGAGACAGTCATAGAAAAATACACTGTCATTTCACTTTACAGTAATAAAAGGCATCTATACACAGAAAGACCTGTGTCACAGTGGGCCGGCATATCCAACACACAGAGACGCACACACATATCAGGAATACCCCAGAGCTCCTTCCCTCAGTGCTTTTTCGACAGTGTTTCCCTTCCTGTGGCTTGCTCAGGGGGAAGCGGTTAGCATCCGTGTCTCAAGGCGCTCCAGGCATCGCATTCACAAACTTCTCCTACAGTACTCATCCTCCTGCTCATCCTCCTCATCCACCCCCCCCCCCCCCCACCCACCCACCCCCTCCCCTCTCCTGTCGGGCTGAAGTCACGTACGGCCTTGACTCTCCCTCCATCGGAAGGGAAGGAGAAAGGAAGAGAGGAACTTGGGCCCTCTAATTGCTTTGAATAACATGCAAAATTAAATTGTTGTGCCGCTCTGCCAAGGTTCGCCATCCGGAAAGCCGCGGTTTTCCGAGCAGTCTGAGATGAGGGTAATGCTGCAGGAATCCTGCTTGAACTCCCTGGGAGTGTGGAGAGAAGTGTGTGTGTGTGTGTGGGGTGGGGGGCACGGGGGTAAGGGGGGTCTGGAGAACACAGTTCCTAATGGAGTAACAATGCCGTTGGTCTGGTGGGATCAGCGCCAGGGTCCCGCCACCTCAACCGCGACCCCAGGCCCCCGTCCTCGACTTGTAGACAAGCGAGGATCGTGGCCGGCCGTGTCGGACCACAGCGGTGGAGGTTTGGAGAGGGTGTTCCTCTGGCAACGTCCACACAGTACCATCCTGGTCCAGCCTTCCTCCGCCGGTCCCTTATCCAGTCTCCCTGCTAGTCTCTCCAGTCTCCCTGCAAGTCTCTCCAGTCTACCTGCTAGTCTCTCCAGTCTACCTGCTAGTCTCTCCAGTCTCCCTGCTAGTCTCTCCAGTCTACCTGCTAGTCTCTCCAGTCTCCCTGCTAGTCTCTCCAGTCTCCCTGCAAGTCTCTCCAGTCTACCTGCTAGTCTCTCCAGTCTCCCTGCTAGTCTCTCCAGTCTCCCTGCTAGTCTCTCCAGTCTCCCTGCAAGTCTCTCCAGTCTACCTGCTAGTCTCTCCAGTCTACCTGCTAGTCTCTCCAGTCTACCTGCTAGTCTCTCCACCCCCAAAGGTCAGAGCCGGCTCCCTCTGTCTTCTATCAAAAATGTGTTGTTGTTGTTTTTTTTTATGGAAACGAGGAAGCGATCTGCGGGAGGCCGTCCCTGGCGGGGGCATGGGGGGGGGGGGTGGGTGGTTCTGGCTCAGCCAAGCGGGGAGCAGCTCTCAGCTGGAATGGAAAAGCCATGGTGAAGCCTGGGGTGGGGGGTGGGGTGGAGGGTGGGGGGTGGGGTGGAGGGTGGGGGGTAGCTGTGTCTGCCGATAGAGAGCCATTGGCCCGGAAAATGCTTTAGCAGATGTTGTGAAGGTGTTAATTATAGCCCACACTGTCATGGCGCTGATACTCTCTACACTGTGATGTCTCTTTCTCTCTCTCTATCGCTCTCCCTGGCCGGCGGGCAATTAGGCCTCGTCAAGCCTCTCCTCTCCTGCACACTCCTCGACTCTCCTGCCCTGCCCTCCCTTCTCCTCACTCCTCTCCTCACATCGCCCCTCCTTTAGTCTCCTCTGCTCTCTTCTCCTCTCCCCATTTCTCCTCTCTTCTCCTCTCTTCTCTCTTCTCTTCTCTCTTCTCCTCTCTTCTCTCTTCTTCGCTCTTCTCCTCTCTTCTCTTCTCTCCTCTCTCTTCTCCTCTCTTCTCCTCTCTTCTCTTCTCCTCTCCTATCTCCTCTTCTCTCTTCTCCTCTCTTCTCTCCTCTCTTCTCCTCTCTTCTCTCTTCTTCTCTCTTCTCTTCTCTCCTCTCTCTTCTCCTCTCTTCT
>NC_085045.1:5194014-5239014 GCF_963692335.1 Osmerus eperlanus | reverse complement strand
TAGAGGTCTTTGGTTCCTGTGACAAATTTAAACATTTGACTTGAAGCGTGCAATTAGTCACTATTCTGCAGGCGCACCGCTTGCCGGGGAAAGTTTCCTGTGTGTGTGCAAGCTCTCACCTTGACATGCTTTCACTCCCTCAACAATGCTCACAAAAGCCGTATCCCTGTCTGTGGGCGTGTGTACATAGTTATTTTTTGGGGCTGCGTTTAATAGGTTAGGCGTCATGAGTAATGAACCCAGCCGACTTCTCTGCCTCTGTAGAAGGAGCACGGTGCCGAATGATTAAAACGCTGCCTTCTCCTCGCACTGCCCGCATCTCTGTTTGTCTTTAACAGCAAACAGAGGCACCAGACCTAGCCGCCGCCAGAACACACCCACCACTTCTAACCTGAATCCTCTAGTTTAACACAAACAGAGAGAGATTGAGAGGGAGAGATATTGAGAGGGAGAGAGAGACAGGGAGAGAGATAGAGGGAGAGATAGAGAGAGAGAGATTGAGAGGGAGAGAGAGAGAGCTAGAGAGAGAGGGATTGAGATAGACAGGGAGAGAGAGATAGACAGGGAGAAAGAGATAGAGGGAGAGACAGAGAGAGAGAGAGAAAGAGGAGAGAGATTGATAGAGAGAGAGAGACAGGGAGAGAGAGAGAGAGATTGGTAGAGAGAGAGAGACAGGGAGAGAGAGATAGAGACAGAGAGAGGGGGAAAGAGGCGAGCGGTGGGTCCCGGGACGCTGTCTGACACCACTAAACGAAACGCTCTCTGGTACGTGCCGCCGCCCACCCCCCCTCCCCCCCCTCTGCAGAGCGCACTTCAAAGGTTGTTTTGTAGCTGCACTGTCAACACGGGGAGTGAGGGGAAGAGCGAGGGTGGAGCAGGCTTTGAGCCGCGCCAGGGTCTTTACCCGGCGCCCCCCCCCCACACACACCTACACACACACACACCCCGACCCCCCCCCCCCCCTCCCACCCCCCTACACACACACACCCCCCCCCCTCTCCTCCATCAATGTTTCCCTTTGCGCTCCGCACCACTTTTTCCTCGAACCAAATTGCGAGCTCGCTTTCGGTGCACATCCCCTCCTTCCCGCCCCCCCCAGCACCTCTTTTTTGTGCGTCTACATCCCTTTTGTTTTGTTTGTTTTCCTCACCTCTCCTCCTCCGCCCCTCTCCTCCAGCTCCTAACTAGGGCCCTGGCACTCTCCCCTGTTGGGGGGTGCAGCTGTGTGATTAAGCAGGGTGAGCTGGGAGCCGTGGGGGTGGGGGGGCTGGTGCGTAGCCAGTATGCTGTCACCTGGAGGCTGGGACTGAGCCCGTGATGGGAAGGATGGGGTGGGCTTCCCTCTCGCAGCCTCTTCTGACGGAAGCCCTCGTTTTGATGGAGCTATTATTGTTGTTTTTCTCCTCGCCTCTCCCTTCATCCCCTTTTCCCTCCTCCGTTCCCCTAAGAGAAACGAGTTCCTCTTCTGACGGCGCAAACTTTTCTTTTGTGGAGCTCCCCGCAAGATTTTTCCCCTCGCGGGTCGCTTGGATGGTAGCAGGCAGTCTTAAATTGCTAACTTGTGCTGTTGCACTTGTAGGCGTTTGACTGCGTAATGGGCATAGCGGCTGATCCTGTCAGCGTTCCAGTTTGAGATCACAATACATGTATTTGTCACTTCCTGCTTTGAAAGTTTTTTCAAAAGTGTGTGAATGTTAGGAATATTCTTTGGGGGGAAACCAAGTCTGGGTGAGAGTGTCTCTGTGCTCAATTACGGGACTAGGACATGGAGACAGGCTCACACACAAATCGCAGCGCACCTCTCCCTCTCCGGTGCGGGCGTTCCTCATCCACGGCCGCGCCAACCCATCCCCCGACGAGCCCTCGTCCGTGATGTCAGCCTCGGCCCTGGGTTGGCATGCTGCCAGGGCGGGGGAGTCACGGTCCTCCGAGCAGACACAATGAAGGCCAGGTCCACCACCCCCCTCCCTCCTCCCCAACCTCCTCCCCCCCTCCCTCCCTCCTCCCCTGGGTCTCTGCTCCTCTGTCTGCTTTCGTTGGACAGACTAGAAACGGATCCCCACCCACATGAGAACGGTCTCTGTCATCACCCCACTGTCCTGCCCCCCCCCCCCCCCACCACCAAGGGGTTCATTAGAACCATGTCGATTACAGAACCACTCCCCGCTTCTCTTGCTCACATGGCCGGACCTCTCTCTCTCCCCCCTGTCTCTCTCTTCCCCCTCCCTCTGTCCTCCCTCTGTCCTCCCTCCCTCTGTCCTCCCTCCCTCTGTCCTTCCCCCTCCCTCTGTCCTCCCTCCCTCTGTCCTCCCTCCCTCTGTCCTCCCTCCCTCTGTCCTCCCTCCCTCTGTCCTCCCTCTGTCCTCCCTCCCTCTGTCCTTCCCCCTCCCTCAGAAACGACTGTACATTCACTCGTTCCTGTTTGTTCAGCTGTGAATTGATCTGCTGTTTTCCCAGATGCTTTGCTGGCGGGCCATAGACAGTGCAGTGTCCGGTTCTGAATCGTCCCAGTCTGGCCGGCTAGTGAGGCGAGCAGGGGAACGCACGCTAGGCTAACCAGTCACTGAACCCCTTTAAGGGGGCACTGGTGCTCACTGGTCACCCCCCCCCCCCCAACAACCAAACTGTGTGTGACTCACAAAGGGTTTTTTAATGAAATGACACACCAGTGTCTGTGAGTGTGTGTGTGTCAGGAAGGCTCTTGTTTCGGTGTGGTTGGATAAGGATGATCCACTGCTCCGACACAGTGTCAAGGACATATGGACGTTTAAGTAAGAACAGCGTTCCTCGTGAGTCCCAGTGCTGATGCAGAACCGAGACTCTGTACAACTTCTGCTGCCTTAATCTCCCAGATGTGGAATCGAATCCCCCTGAACTGACGCCCACCAGTGCTCCTTGATGTACTCTGTGAAACTATGGCCGTGACCACCTCATCCTGTGTCCTCACCCCCCCCCCCCCCTCTTTCTTTTCTCCTCTCCTACGTTTCCCCCCTCGTCCGTAGCGTTGCCAGGTTTAGGTCATCGTGTCCGGAGCCCGGGGGGTGTTCCGAACCGGTTCTGGCCGGATCTGGTCCGATTCTCCACCAGTGTGAGAGATGTGAGATTTTTCTCCCTGGCCGGAGGGCCGTGAAGTCACCTATCCGTCTGTCGTTTCCGTTAATTACGGGCCGCACAGCGCCTGGAGAGAGAGAGAAAGAGAGGTAGAGATGGGTTTTTTGAGAGAGAGCTCGTTACTAAATTTGCAGTTTCAACTGCCACAAAAGATAAAAACTATCATTAGCTCTTTATAGCCATTAGATTAGCCACTCTCTGTCCTCATAACACCCACAGCGGCAGCCATGACAGTCTGACGTGCTGTGCGTCTCTCCGGGGAGCGGTGGTCAGGCTACACGGCCAGAGCCCTGGCTCTGTGAAGGGTTAACCCCTCTTCCTGCTCTGTGGCTCTGACCAGGACAACTCTGTACTCTCTCCAAGCTCTCCCACGAGTCCCTGCCCCTGGTCTGCTTGTGTGTGTTTGTGTGTGTGCTCCCTCCCTAGGCCACCGTTCCCCACAGCTGGAGACCGAGAGCCTCCGGAGGGGTTCCCATGCTATCCCATCATCCTCTCCACCTGACCGGGCAGTGTGTGTGTGTGTGTGTGTGTGTGTGTGTGTGTGTGTGTGTGTGTGTTTTAACAGGTGCAGTACCGAGAGCTGAAACTGGATCCCAATCCCAGTCCAAATAAAAGAAAGAAAAACACCCCGGGTTAGCTGTCTCCGTCCGCCCACAGACTCTTCTCTCAGTCCCTCGACGCCAAGGAGCAGCAGAAGACTGATCTGGACCGGCTCAACTCCCTCCACCTCTCTCTATCTCTCTCTCTGTCTCTCTTTCTCTCCCTCTCTCTCTCTCTCTCTCTCTCTTTCTCTCTCTCTCTCTCTCTCTCTGCTTCTCGTCACTGCCTCGGCCTCTCTCTCAGTCTCCCATTATCTCCACATGACAGGCTCCTCAAGGTTAATTAGCGTCGTCAACAGATCAGACACCTGAGGGAAAATATCTGAAACCGTGTTGGCTTTTGATCCTTTATCGCGAGACGCGGGGGTTGACTCGAGCGAGGGGGGAGGCGTGGGCCTCGTCCTGCGGAGGTGACCCACCCAAGCGCCCCACCTCTCCACCAACCACGTCGTAGAATCATACCAGGTCACCCCCCCTCCCCCCCCCCCCCCTTTCAGAAAGTCATGGAGGTCAGAGGTTGTTTGTTTGCTTCTGTGACCTGAAACAGAATCAGAGTGTCAGTGTCACCTCCTAATAAGGTAAAAAGCGCGGGGGGGGGGGGCACATCATATTTTGATTGTCCTTTTTATTATTTTTAGCAATACTGTATATTACGTGTACTGATAACATTTAGTTGTTTTTTTAGGAGGGGTTAGGGGGTCTTTGACGAAATGTAGTTCTCCGCTGTCCCCCAGCTGATTAGCAATACATTAGCGCATTAGCATTGTGTCCTGCTGCTAGCACACTGTCTTAGTGAACCTGTACTGAAGGATCGCTCCTGTCCTTCGCTCGTAATTGTGTGGGACAACGCAGTTCCCCTTTTCACAGCATGTCTCTGTTTGTCGTCACCCGGTCTGTCTGCCCAGTAGCACCTGACACGACTACTGCACACGACTGACAGGCTTACATAACCGCAGAACAGCCTCCCTCTCAGATGAGCACAATCCTGCAGCAGAGCTTAGGCCCAGAAGAGGCTGTTTCCTGTCCGGGCGTGGTGCCATCAAGTCCTCGTCTCTATCAGGGGCTGAGATAAGTGTGGTTTTACCCCCAGCCTCCCTCCCCCCTTCCTCTCCTCCTCTCTAGCCCTCTCCCTTCTTCTCCCTTTGCCTTTCTCTATCTCTCTCCCTCCCTCTTTCTCTCTCTCAGAAGGGCATCAGTGTGGCTGGCTGCTGCGCCACTGAGCTAATATAGATGTCACCCTGTGCCGACAGACTCACCAGGCAGGCCTTAGGCAGCCAGAAGCCTAATCTTATTTGAAAGGCTGGTCCCCTCTCTTCTCCTCTCCACATGTGTTGCCTCAGCGGGCACACACACACACAGGGGTGCACAAGCACACAGCGACATTCGTGCACGGATGCATGTTTCCACACACACTCACACACACTTTTGATGCCGGGCCCCCCTGGCTGGCTGCCCTCCCCGCCTTCCTCACCTCCCGTGCCCACAGCTCAACTCTGATCTCTCTTTGTGTGTGTGTGTGTGTGTGTGTGTGTGTGCAGGGATGTGTGCATGAATCTGTGTTGTATGTCAACAAAACAAGTCCAGATCCAAAAGGGTGGTCATGTGATATAGAATGTGTGTGTGTGTGTGTCAACTAGAACGGGCTCCTGTAGCCGTGTGGAGTGTTGTGGATGTGAAGGTTGGAAGCCAGATGCTGCAGTATGTTTGGGGAGAAGAGTGTCTGTCTGATGAGTGGCCAGCCCCTGTGTTAACAGATAGCTGCTCAGAATACTGAGGCCAGAGATGACAGGGGCCAGGACGACTGTGTGTGTGTGTGTGTGTGTGCGCTTCTTTCCAAGTCCTCCCTATCATCTCTCTCTCTCTCTCTTCGTTGGCTCATCCGTCAGTGAGCGAGGCGGTGACCCTGTCTGAGGGGGAAGGTCTCCGGAGGGTCCTCCTGTAGCATCTGTTGAAAGATCGCCGCGCGTAGGTCTGAGTAGAGGTCCACCTCCTTCACGTCCCGCCATCTTCTCTCGCTCTCTTTCCCTCCTTCTCGCTGTGTCTGGCTTTCCCCCCCCCTCCATCACCACGGTACCCGAGCATGTGCGGGTCTGTGACTTTTGGTGGTCCATTGATTTGTTGTTTGGAAGAAGCCGTTTTCCCCCCACTTCATGAGAGAGACGTTATAGAGATCGCAATGTCCAACCCCTAAAACAAGACCATCTTTTTTTTTTTTATTACTGCCTGAAGAGAGATTTTGACAACCTTAACATGTAGTACATGTACAGACTGTTGGTTTTATAATTTACAGTAGTTTGTGATGGGTATATTCTGTGGTCCTGCATCCAACTGCTTTTTTTGTGTTTGTTTTGCATACAAAGTTTGTACAGTATTGGCAATGTTTTAAGAAACCAAAGTGATTCATAGGGATTTAAGAGGAAACTGTACTCGAATGTATCTGGTTGACTTAGGGAAAAAGGCACTTTCATTTGCACTGGTTTAAACCTCTTCTTATTTATTTTTTGAAGGATGTACATATTATTAGTTTAAATTATTAATGGTTGTATTTTATACTGTATGCCTGTAAATGGTCTAATATTTATGATATTGTATAGGTGTATGCCTGACTGTCAGTTCTAGAGGTACTTTTTTGCCTGCAGTGTTGCCGGTGACATCTCCTTGTTTCCAATCCCGGCCGATGGTGTTGCAAGGCAGGGATGGGAATGTGGGGTGGTGGATGTAGATAGTACATTATGACAAAATATGTCAATCTGGCTGTACCAATAAATGCGCCTGATGTATGTTGATTATTTAAAAAAAAACATGTAAAATATTAAATATTTTTTATCATCCTTGAAATGAGGTTTCGTTTTGGAATGCTTTTCGAAAGCTGAAGGGAAGAGGGGTACCCAAGGGCTTTGGAAATCCTTGAAAGTTTGATTGAAATAACATTTTTACTTTCATAAAACATGCCATTTCTTTTTGAAAAAGGTTTAGGCGCCTTGAAAATGTTTTTATCTGTTGTTGAATAAGCTGCAAGAAGCGTCAGCAGTGGTAATAGTGATTAAAGTGTGATTCTTTTAGATTTGACATTCTAACATTGTTAGTCTGGAAAATGTAAGCAGGTGGAAAAAAATAATCTTTACAGATACAGCCACAAATTGTTGGAACAGAGGGTCGCCCTGACACCCTGAGTTAGAAAGCCCCTCCCCCCCTCCCATTAATAACCCAATAAGGCATAATTACAATGTCCTGTGTGGGTGTGTGCATGACATCATCAAGAAAGGTGACTGGGATCATCCATGCATGCACAACCACATGTTCATTGTGTGTGTGTGTTAACCCACCCACAGGGTGATGGAGCACCCCTGTCTCCCTCCCTCCAGGACCTCTGAGGCCCCAGCACAGATCCACGTCACATCCACGCACCCATGACCCCCATCTTCCACACACGTCCACCGGGGTCACGAATGACCAATCTTATCCCCCGTGTCTGTTTTCCCCTGATAGACCCACCACCACCTCCCCCGTAGCATACTATAAGCCCCTCTCCCTATTGAAGTCCTGCAGACAGGAAACAGGTCATCTCTCACTGTTGTCTGCGGGGCTGGACTGTTGCCCCTGGGGCCTGCCCCTGTGAAACTGGGCTGGTGGGGAGGGATTCGTACCCCCTCCCTCTCACATGGCTCCCAGATGAGCCTCCTTTGTCTCCGTGCAGATTCGACAGGACCCCACAGCCTAGTGAGGCATCTACTCACACTGACCAGGCCTCAGAGCGGGGCATTACATGGTCATGCTGCTGTTAAACACAAACACCTGTGCCTTGCACTGGGCGAGAGACAGGGGGAGAGAGATGAGGCCGTTTTTTCTGTTGCGAGAACCTCGCTCCAGATTGCAACAATACATTTTTTTTTGTAAGTGTAAAAAACGGAAAACAAATATACTTAAATATATTTATTTGAATTGGTTGTAAACATGAACAGTTTCAAGTCTGTGAGAATCGTGACAATTTCCCAGTGGTTACGGTCCAACAAAAAATAAAGATGTCAGCTCTTTTGGAAAGATTCAAATGCCTCATGATTATGGAGCAGGGGATTCAGGAGTGTGTCTGTGTGTAAGTGTGTCTTTCAGCCTTCAGTTCCTCCAGCAGGCCCATGAGGAAGCGGGTGTGTGCCCCCTGGCACTCCCTCACCGCCTGGCACACCCCTGCCACCTCCTTCTCCACCCCCAGGATCGTCTCCACGTCCTCTACCACGCAAACCAGCCGAGGGTCTGCCCAGCTGGATGTCAGCGTCTGGAGGGAGTAGGTTTCCAGGGCCTGGGCCAGTCTGTAGCCCAGGGATGGAGCCTGGTGTTGGGCCTGGGGCAGCAGCATGGGCACCCCCCTCTCCAGGTGGTAGCAGCCCAGCAGGCAGCTCAACAGGCAGGTGCAGGCCTCCAGGAAGGCCAGGTCCCTGACCTCCGACCCCAGCTCCTCCAGGGCGCAATCTCCTGCCTCGGCGCTGCGTTGCAGCTCCTCCCTCAGCGTTGCTATGGGGACCAGGTCCAGGGCGGTGCACCCGTGTCTGTCTCTCTGCTGTAGCAGGGTGGAGCCTGTGGGGAAGGGGGGGGGGGGGCACAGACAACCTTTTAAGCTAGTAAGTGACATCAGGATGTAGAAATATAAAGTAAAAAATATATATTCTAATGTTGATTACATCTGAGTGCATGTAAATGCTGAAAAGCTGATGGCTGGAAGGCGATGTTGCTGAATGACAGATCTACAAGGGTTAGGGTTAATTAGGCCTAGCAGCCTCCAGCCAGCGCAACATCGGTGATAATATCATGACACACGAGCGCACTGACAAGCAGCCAAGTTAAGCAGCAACATTAGCAAATAAGGCGGAATTCTACGGGTCACTGGAAGGACGTCGCAACAAATATGAATAGGGTACATGTGCGCACACACACACACACGCACACACACACAGAGCGGAACATCTGTTTACCCAGTGGGCGACAGTGCCAGGGTTTTAGCTCACTTTAGTGTTAAGTCAAGTTGACATGTTTAACAGACTGACTCATGGGTCACTTGGTGTTTGTGTAAACTCTACTAAGAGCTAGTGACCTGATGGAGCCCTATTTTAACACACACTTACGTAACACGGCAGACGAGACGATTACCATGCGACAGTTCTTCCTGCAGGTCATCAGGCTTCTCAATCAACAACATTCATCTCAATCGACCACATCTCATGATCGCCTCAATGTTTGCTACGGTCACTTGAACTTGATGTGCAAACTCATCAGCACTATTGACTTTGTATATATTATTATGCTGTTGCCGTTTTTTGTATTATTTATTTGTGAGTGCAATATTTGTAATTTTATACACTTTGCCATTTGCTGCTTATGTCTCAAAGCTAGTTGCTTTTTTGGGCCCATTAGCTAGTCTCTAGTCTAATAATTAGGCTTGTCAAGTCATGTTTACTCGAGGAGTTTTGGGGGCGTTGTGGGGGTTGAGTTTAATTAGCATATTTGATTATGTTGGCTTTTGCCAATTAGCTTCGGTCAAGCCAACGCCCATTAACAAAAACGCGTGGTATGTTTGTTTACTGTAAAGTTGCTACTATGTGGATGCCAATTACACTAAACAAAGTATTAATAGCCAGTATTGCTGTTGATAAGACAACCGAAAATGGAAACATAATTGATTCGTTTAACTTGGAGTACGCGCATGATGGAAATGAAACAATGTACACGATTCCCCAACACCGTAGTCTGCAGTGAAATCCGGGTAAGTTTAATATCTATCTAACCCTAACCCTTTCTGTTTAGGGACTGTGTGATCATCTAGCTAGCGCTTGGCTGCGTGTTCATGTTTTTTTCTGTTGCTGTTATGCGCAAAACATGCAGAGAAGCCATGCGTTTGTATACCTTCCTTAACCAAATTGTTACCAAACGCACTATTTGGTAGTTAGTTAGCTAGTTATTTGGAAAGCCGATGTCTATGGTTGGGGGTGGAGTTTATCAGCTATTGTTCCCACCCCAATACATGCCTGTCAGGAGTGTAAACAAGTTTTAAAATCTTTCATGGGTATTTTCTCCGTTAGTTTATTTAAAGGCTACCAACATTGAATTAAGCATATCTTCTTCCAGATTTCAATGTAGGCTACGATACGTCATTTGAAAGTTTACAATCTGCACTTTCTTACTCTCTTAACAAAAACTGAAAAATGACCATGACCTACTTGCGGACCAAAACACCAGCACCAGTCCCAGTAGTAACAGCTCACTACAACAGTACTGCGCATAGTGGGACAGCACAGCATAGCATCACAGCCTCACAGTACAACACAGAATAGCACAGCCCAACCTAACATCGTGGTCTCTCTGACTCGTTTCGTTTACGCATGGCATTGCAAGAAGCCAGACCACTTTTGATAAACATGTTCTGTCTGCTAGCCTGCTCTGGCGGGGAAGAGAAGCCGCTAACAGTGGCGGTTGGGCCCACGCACACTCACAGTGCAGGCTGGGTCGAGCCCTCTGTTTGTTCTCAGACGGCCTATTTCTGTGGCAAACAGCACTGGAGGGCACTTGACTGCTCAACCCCGCAAATGTCCCTGCCACTTGTGAACCAGCCCCTCCTCTCCCCTCCCCTCCAGCTGACGTGTAAGTGTAGGCTGCCGCCGAGCAGCCTTCGACCTCAAAACAGGGGATGTTGACCATTCAACAGAGCGCTCTCTCACCCCGGAGACTGTTTGAGGCGGGAGAGTTGTTTAGTCAGCTACACCTCGCTCGTGGTCGTGTCACCAAAGCAACGCCCAACCTAAACATCGTGTCGGGAAAAATGCCCTCAGCACTCGAGAATATGAACTTGTGAAAGGCTTTCGAGTTATTTATTTCCACCCTCAGTCTCCACCACACACACACACACACACACACACACACACACTATTGTGTGTCCTGCTC
This sequence comes from Osmerus eperlanus, assembly GCF_963692335.1. Classification (NCBI taxonomy): domain Eukaryota; kingdom Metazoa; phylum Chordata; class Actinopteri; order Osmeriformes; family Osmeridae; genus Osmerus; species Osmerus eperlanus. The sequence goes on along the minus strand of NC_085045.1, from coordinate 5,228,374 downwards.
TGCCACTTTGGTGCTCGCGTGAAAGAGCCCTCGGAGAGGTCACCCTCTCTGCCTACCTTTCAGCGCGTCGGGCTGGAGTGGCAAGGGCGACATCTGCATAAATGGTGGCGTTAATCTACATAAACTTTTACATTAGCAGGGAGACGTGCAATGGCGGGGTCAGTGCTGGGGCAGTGGTCAAGGACGTAAGCGCACTGAACAGATCAAAGTTGCTCTGGAGAGGCTGAATGTGAAAGTGAGGGAGAGAGACAGAGGGAGGGAGACAAAAGTGAGAGGTGGAAGAGTCGTTGATGATCAACCACTCATGCTGTATAGATTTAGCCTTGCCTTCAGGCCTATTGAGCGTGCAGCGTTTGTTATAAGTGACCCCAACTAGCCCAACATCCCCACCCCCCCCACCCCTCCTCTCCACCATGAGAGACTCCGACAAGGGACACGTAGCCTGAGCAAAGTTTCAACGCTGTTCATAGCACTTTTTTAACATCTCTCCCCTCCAAAAAAAGCCTTGAAGTGAGGCTTTCACACATGGATGTTTTTTTCCCTAACTGACATCGTCTGTGGCTGCCATTGAGGTGTCCAACCTTGGGTTGTACATGTGCCGTGTAGAGATACAGTCAGGAAAATAAGTATTTGAACACCCTGCTATTTTGCAAGTTCTTCCACTTAGAAATCATGGAGGGGTCTGAAATTGTCATCGTAGGTGCATGTCCACTGTGAGAGACATAATCTAAAAAAAAATCCAGAAATCACAATGTAGGATTTTTTAACTATTTATTTGTATGATACAGCTGCAAATACGTATTTGAACACCTGTCTATCAGCTAGAATTCTGACCCTCAAAGACCTGTTAGTCTGCCTTTAAAATGTCCACCTCCACTACAATTATTATCCTAAATTAGATGCACCTGTTTGAGGTCTTTAGCTGCATAAAGCCACCTGTCCACCCCATACAATCAGTAAGAATCCAACTACTAACATGGCCAAGACCAAAGAGCTGTCCAAAGACACTAGAGACAACATTTTACACCTCCACAAGGATGGAAAGGGCTACGGGGAAATTGCCAAGCAGCTTGGTGAGAAAACGTCCACTGTTGGAGCAATCATTAGAAAATGGAAGAAGCTAAACATGACTGTCAATCTCCCTCGGACTGGGGCTCCATGCAAGATCTCACCTCGTGGGGTTTCAATGATCCTAAGGAAGGTGAGAAATCAGCCCAGAACTACACGGGAGGAGCTGGTCAATGACCTGAAAAGAGCTGGGACCACAGTTTCCAAGGTTACTGTTGGTAATACACTGAGACGTCATGGTTTGAAATCATGCATGGCACGGAAGGTTCCCCTGCTTAAACCAGCACATGTCCAGGCACGTCTTAAGTTTGCCAATGACCATTTGAATGATCCAGAGGAGTCATGGGAGAAAGTCATGTGGTCAGATGAGACCAAAATAGAACTTTGGGGTCATAATTCCACTAAACGTGTTTGGAGGAAGAAGAATGATGAGTACCATCCCAAGAACACCATCCCTACTGTGAAGCATGGGGGTGGTAGCATCATGCTTTGGGGGTGTTTTTCTGCACATGGGACAGGGCGACTGCACTGTATTAAGGAGAGGATGACCGGGGCCATGTATTGCAAGATTTTGGGGAACAACCTCCTTCCCTCAGTTAGAGCATTAAAGATGGGTCGAGGCTGGGTCTTCCAACATGACAATGATCCGAAGCACACAGCCAGGATAACCAAGGAGTGGCTCCGTAAGAAGCATATCAAGGTTCTGGCGTGGCCTAGCCAGTCTCCAGACCTAAACCCAATAGAGAATCTTTGGAGGGAGCTCAAACTCTGTTTCTCAGCGACAGGCCGGAAACCTGACTGATCTAGAGAAGATCTGTGTGGAGGAGTGGGCCAAAATGGCCGGGAATCGAACCAGCGACCTTCTGATTACTAGCCCGATTCTCTAACCGCTCAGCCACCTGACTCCTTTACATAAACACATCCCACACACAGTTGTGTTTTGCGAGTGGCCATGGTATGATATTGGCTGGAGTGATTGATGTCAGTTCAGGTATTGGCGCAAGGTGTCAGATACGCTGCACTGGAGAGAAAATCAAACACCTGGGGGATTATATGTGAGCAGGGGTAATTACGCTACAGTATGCCGTGTGTGTGTGTACAGCCAGGCTCAGACACACTCTGAAGGGGTAGAGCGGGGGAATTCATATGCCGCACGAATGCTACTGCAGCCTGAGACACACACGCGCACACACAGTGCATAGCGCACAGCCCTATGGCCTTTAGAGGGCAGGCTTAGACAAGAAATACAAAAGTGAGAGTGGAGGAGGGGAGAAGCCGAACGAGGGAGAGGAGGGCATGGCTCCATCCCCCTCTTCAGCTCTCTCTCTCTCGCTCTCGTCTAGAGCTGCAGCAGAAGCAGACAGACTGCAGCTACACAGCAACAGAAAACAGCTCTCTCGCTCTCTCTCTCCATCCCCAGCTCCCCCACTCTGCCTGACAGAGTGTGTGAACTGCAGCCAGGGGCACAGCATCGCACATCCAGAGGGAGCTCGCTACCAGGAGGTGAAAAAAAATAAAAAATAAAATAACTAAAACACCAGCCAAGACAACACCACACCACTCCTGCACGGTAACAAAAACAGAAAAACAAAGAGCGAGTCTCCACAGCATTCTGCACACGCCACACGGCTACCTCTCTTCCAACCTGCCTTCCCTCGATTCCAGACCTCCCTTCCATAGCACAAAGAAGGACTGCCCTTTCCCCCCCTCCCTTTTCTCCTTTCCTTCTGCCACTAGGGGTGTAACAATATATTTTGTAACAATATATCGCAATACAAACATTTTACAATATTGTATCGTAGAGTTATGGAAACATTTTTACAATATGACGTCCGTTTGATCCTATTGGTTGAGATACTAGCACGCGACCTACTCTGCACCTGCGTCATGCGTGCATTCATAGAAATCGCTTGAACTTAGTTCACAAAATTGTATGTACAACAAAGACATTTTGATTTTTTTTTAATGATTCGGAAATAAATCTGTTATCAGTTTCATCTAAAATTGTGTTCAAAATATCGTGATACGTATTGTATCGTACACCCAGTATCGTGATACGTATTGTATCGTACACCCAGTATCGTGATACGTATCGTATCGTGAGCTGAGTGTATCGTTACACTCCTATCCGCCACACAAAAGGGCTCTTCCTGTCCTCTTCGCCTTCCCTCCTCTCAAACTGCCCCGACGACGCGGATCGACGCAGGCTCAGGGAAAAGCAACATGGAGATCATCAATTGACTTGTTGTGCGTCAAAACATCCATGTGAAAAGATAGGTGTTTTTTTTATTTTTCTTCCCCCATCTTCATTCATATGGACAGTAGCTATATCTGATAAGATGAGTAGGGGGATGTGTTTATGGGTGGGCGAGGCTATGAGATAGAAGGTGTGGAGGCCTGGTCAGGCGTTCTGTAGCCCGGACACCGGGCAGACATGAGATTACAGGCGGATTAGCGCCCGGAGGGTGCACTGCCACTGGCTGGGGGGATTTATGTAATTCTCTTCCCCCCCCGCCGACCGAGGGAAAGAAGCAGGCATCTGCAACCCAGACAAAGACCCACACAGCCACGGGAACATACAGTGTACGAGTCGCGCGGCCATTACTGGATCTCGGTGAAATTGGGCGACGCGCTCTGCCCTTGGATAGTAAACAGTATCGATTTACGTCGAGTGTGTCCTCGCTTTTTGAGGGTCAGCCTTAGTGAAGGCCCTGGCGGCGTGTCCTCTCCAAAGCGAAGTTCAATGGTGTTACAACCCCCCCCCCCCCCCCCACACACACACAGGGGAGACTTGCGTTCCTCTCATATGTCTATATACGGTATAATATACAATATTATATAAGGTAGTACCTGCTGTATTCGCAAAGATACTGCGCAGAAAGGCCATTATGAAAGAGCCTGACTGATGGAATGGGGTGTTGGGGTGGTAGTGGTCTACCCTTCTCTCACAACTGTCAATCCCCTTTCTAAGTCCCCCTTAGCTAACACAGGCAGCAGAGAAGAGAGAGGAGGAGAGACAGCTAGACAGAGACGAAGAGACACCGTGATGTGAGGGAGAGAATGGAGGGGGAGAGGAGACAGAGAGAGAGGGGGGGAGGGACAGAGAGAGGGGGGGGAGGGGGTGGAGAGACAGAGGGAGAGGGGGGGGAGGGGGTGGAGAGACAGAGAGAGGGGGGGTGAGACAGATAGAGGAGGGAGAGAGGGAGGGGAGAGAGAGAAAGAGAGAGAGAACGTAGGGGAAGAACACACTCCAGCGAGGGAGGCGGTCTAGGGGGACCTTGCTCTTCCTGTAACTCTCAGCTAATGACGTCTTCCGGCGTCACACACACACACACCTCATTGAGATCTGTCAGGGGACTGAGGAGTAGGGGCTGGTGTGTGCGTGTGTGTGTGTGTGTGTGTGTATACGACTGAAAGAATGAGACTAAGACAAACAAACAGCCGCTCGGGCGACGGAGCAACACACCGACCTCAATGAAACACTTCACAACTAGTTTAGCAAGGAAGGAAAACGGAGTCAAACACTGGGGGGGGGGGGGGGGGGGGATGTAGTTAATGTAGCTGTGACTAACCACAGAAGAAGAGTGCAGTGTTGGTGTGGGATTGTGCTGCAGATGTCTCTGAGCGAGGGCTACGGTCGAGGGTGCAGGTGCGCAGGGGCGAGAGGGCTGGTTATGCGTACTAAGGTGGGGGGGGGGCTGTATAGAGGGGGTTGCCACCAGAGATTAGGGTGCAGGGTGGCGTGGACGGTGACAGCTTGAAGGCTTCTTTTCTTTCCCCCCGCCCACTCTCTCACACACACACACACACACACACACACACACCCTGGAGGACCAACAGCTCCGGGTCATTTTCCATTCCAATCAGGGGAGCCCTGGCCCTGTTGCAACATTAAACATTCCCAGTCAAGGAGGAGACAGGGGCACATACACACAGCCATGGATACACACACACACAGGAAAGTAATACTGAAGCTGGCATGCACATAGACCTGCACAAAAACAGGCATGCTCACACACACACACACACACACACTCGCGTACTCCGCCCACAACACACACACACAGGGTCATGTGGGCCAGCCTTGAGCGGAGACAGAGAGAGCGAGGCAGAGGCCCAGCCTTGCCCTCAGCCACGATGGCACGCTTCCTCTGCCAGCACCCCAGGGTCGAGGGTGGGGGCCTCGAGCGATCCTCCCACCCTTCCCCTGCCGTCATCCCCCCGCCCCCCCTCTCTCCCCCACCTTCCCCTCCAACCGAGGTCATTATCGCGGGGTGAGTATGCTCAGTGCTGAGAGGCCCTGATTGTTTTGCTGTGTTGCCCTCTCTGACTGGACCCAGCCTTGGCAGCTCAACTCTGCAGCCTGTCAAGCTACTGAGGCACACCAATACAGTGTGTGTGTGTAGGGGGGGGGGGCAGTCTGCTAAGCATGTAGCCCAGAGGAGTTTAGGCTCTCGTGAAAACCGTCTAGGCTATGCCGTGACAGCAACCCTTTTGTTTTTTGTTTTTTTCCTCAGCTGAAAAGCTTACAGTACACTACAGTCTAGTTATTTGGAGATAAAAAAAATAAATAACAATAACAAATCAAACGCGCTCGGGGGCGTCTTCCTGATCGGAGTCCTGACCCGACTCACAGAGGCAGACCGACAGGAGGACAGACCAAGAGACTGACCTCATTCTCACTGATCCTGCTCCGAAAAGCCCGCCAAGATGCCGAGAAATAGGAAGTCGGTAGACAGGAGAGAGTGGAGGTGAGCAGTGTCGAACAGAGAGCTCTCATCTCGGTCTATTCCCCCGTCACAGACTAGGGCCTGGCAGCACCCAGACACCCCAGACGGGCCCAGACGTCTATCCACACACACACACACGCAAACTTCCACTCTCCCTTCCAATTTTACAAGCAGCCTCCTCCTCTGACCTCTTTTAATTTTCTCCTTTTCTCCCATCGACGCTAAAAAGCCCTCTCTCCGGGACCAAACAATCCCAACCTCATTTATTTTTTGAGGACAGAATATGTACATGTGTTAATGGCGCCGTCGAATCAAATTAACTATAATTAGTCAGACAGGGACTGAGGCAGCAGGCGAGCAACAAGCTAGCCACCTACTGTGGTTAGTCTTGTTCAATGCTGTCTAGGGCTAGTGCACCCACACACACACAATCGCCTACAATCCCCATAGCCTTCCACTCTTCGGTTTTCCTTTCTTGGCACGTGTCACACTCGCGTCAAAGTTCCGCGAGCAGCGATTGCACGTGGCGCGCAAACATCTCCGACACGCGCAACTATTTCGGATGTGACAGGTCTCCCACGAAAACCTGTGGAGCCCTGACTCTTCCAATCGCTTCAAAAGAGACATCAACAGATGTCTTATGGAGCAGAAGGATAATGTGTCTGGACAGCACCGAAACGGGGGGGGAGGCGAGAAGGGGGATGATTTTCGAGTTGAGACGTCGAGCATTGGGCAGTGAAATTTCGAGGAGCTAGTGTTAAGTGTGTGTGTGGGGGGGGGGGGGGGGCGCCAGACCTGCGTGCTGCAGGAGCATCTTGGCGATGTCCACGTGTCCGTTGAGCAGCGCGTCGTGCAGCGGGCTGACTCCGCCCACCTGGCTGTTGAGGTGAGGGCTGGGGAAATGGTTCAACAGGGCCTCCACGCATGCGGTGCTGCCATGGTTACAGGCTTCGTGTAGGGGGGTCCAACCGGCATGGTCTGAGGGGAAACACACACACGTGCACACACATTACCGCGGTTAAGAAAAGTCCTCAAGAAGACCAGGGTACATCTATCATCCTTAAACTCTGCTAAAACTTGGAAAGCAGTTGGGAAAGAGTTGGGAATGCCAATGAGAAGAAAACCTTTTGCCTCCTGTAACAAAACGAAAATATACAATATCACCTTTACTTCGACCAAACTAACCCGCTACGACCGCCTTAAGATTAAAAATAAAACAATAAATAAAGTACTCCTCAACTCAATCGGGAAAAATCACGGTGTGACACGACGACATACGGCGAGCATCGTTTCAGTAACCAAAACGCGACCCCGACAACCCCCCCCCGCTGACAAACGCTCCGTCCTCGATGAGACCAGGGGCCTCAGCCCTCGAGGACAGGTCCGTGTGTCACGGCACCAGAGCGGGGCTGTCGTCGCAACAGAAAACGATCCACCCCGACTGCTCCAGTCTCAGTCTCCACACCTCACCCGCCCCCGCACTCCACCGAAGACATTCGGCTACAGTTAAGAGCGAAGGGGGAAGAGGCGTTCAATTCACATGCATAAGTGATTCAAATGGGAGGGAGGGACGAAAAGGCGACAGTGACGATTATATCTGCCCTGAGAGGGCTCAAAACCAGCCGCTGGAAATATCAGAGGGCGTGTGTTCGCTCGGCAAAGTGGCTGCAAAGCGGAGCCACCCCGTTTCTCCAAGACACACCCTTTCACATTTCCGTTAAAAGGTTAGCCGCGATGACGCAAACGCCGCCCTTCTTTTTTCGCTCGCCTTCCGACGGTAATCGTCCCCCCCCCCCCCCCCCGGGCACCCGGCGGTGAGCTCGGCGGGAGAGAGAGGGGAGAGAGAGAGGACACCTACCTTCAATGTTGACGTCTGTCCCAGGAAGAGACAGTATCTGAAGAACGGTCTTCACCTGGTTCATCTTGCAGGCTCTGTGGAGGAGGGTCTCCCCTTCGCCAGGACACAAACACACACACGCCCCGACGAATGGACAGACAGGAAAGAGGAGGAGAGGGAAGGAGAGAAAGAGAAATCCCAAATTAGGGTGTGTCCTGTCCTGCCCATTGTCCCCCTCTGCAGCGAACGCACCAATAGCAAGCCGGAAAAATGTCCCCAGCCACCCCACCACCCCCCCCAAAAAAAGAAAAAAAAATGAAAACTGACCTAAAAAATTGCGACCCTCCAATGAGAATGCGATTCAAGAGCAAGGGGAGAAAACGGGGGGGAGGAAGATAGAAAGAAGAAACAAAACGTCTCAAAGACAGGCTCTCTCGCCTAACTCTCCCTCTTTTTGGGGACTGCATTTCCCCTTACACCAGGGCTCCACCAAAGTTAACGGCGGGCGCCGGTTGAACTGTAGGAATCCCCTTCTCCTGCATTGTTCGTCAGGAGGAAGTTCTGGTCGACAGGCCAGGCACAAAGCCCCCAACAGGATTGTTCACACATCCAGGGTTCAAAAGCTCCACCGGGCATCACACGGCCAACCACGTGATATTTAATCAGCAAACCGCCAACACACGGCCACAGAGAGCGGCTGAAGCCTTTTATTTACACTTTCCATCCCTGCACACACACACACCTCCCCCCCCTCGCCCTCTTTTTGATACAATATTAAATCAGGAATATATTAGACGGCCAGTACCCCTCTTTTCATGTATGGCTGAACTTCAGAGGGAAGTTAAAGACCAAGCATGAGTGCCTCTGTGCTTGCCATTATAATACAGAGCTGCAAAGCCCCTAATAAACGCTTTACTAGGTCTCCCCAGGACGTCGCGCTGTGCCCTGGATACACTCCACCAGATAGGGCAGGACAGGGGGAAGAAAGGGAGGGAGGGGAGAGAGGCAGCGGCAGAGAAGGGAGGAGGAAATGTTGCATTTCAAAGCGCGGGGGAAAAAAATATATTGCAAATGCTCCAGTCCTCTTCAACATCCAACGGTTCCTTTCTTCCAAGGAGGTGTCTTTGAGGCGCCAGCGGACGCATTAAATGTCACTCACACCTAACAGAAAGGTTGAAGGGGCGGTGAATGAGGGCTCAGGTTCTCTATCGGTGCAGTAGTTCGAGAAAAAAAAAAAAAAAATCGAGGAACATTCGCCTCATCTCACCTTCAGACACAATTCTACCCAAACAATTCTACAGCAGAGATGAGATTAAGTCACATGTCGTTTCCCTAGGCGCATCCCTCACAAAAATATACATAAAAACTAAAAATCCTATTTGTATTTTAAGCTAAAACATCGCGGTCGCAATGCATATTCTATCCAACATGGATCCTGGCTCTCTATACGTGTTTGGAAGTACCACTCGTCCCTGCGCCCGGCTCCTCTCGGCTGCCTGGGAGAAGCAGGCAGACAGTGAGGAGTTTCAGTAGGACTGGTGAATAGGATCTGGTCCCCTTGTGTTATGATGCAGAACCATGACCTGTAAGGGAACACCCTCTAGTGTCACTGGACTGGACTGGAAAACAAAACAACTACACTGGAACATATGGCCGACAGCACAGCTTTTTAAGGATTCTCAGAAGACAGAAGAAAATATATTTAAATCTTTCCTGCTGTGTACTTTTCAGAGTAAGAATCTCCTATTTCATTTGTTCTAAAAACAAGTTGTAAATAATAAGAACAAATCAAAATGATGTGTGTGTATATATATATATATATATATATATATATTTAAAAAAACTAAACAACTAAAAAACAACGGTACCAAACTGGGAGTGAAGCTCAGCCTTAATGAGGTGTTCTCCTCTGTGGCAGGTCAGTGTGCTACACGGCATATTCTGCCATTACAGGGACTCGAAAACGCTGTGATTAAACACCCCTTCCACAGCACCCCATGTGTACACATCCTCGCAAATGCCAAGGCCAATCCACGCACTGTTAAATCACTTTAATGGCTCCAATTTGGACACAACGCCTCCATTATAGGGGTAATTGCATGCTCAGCATTTACAAGCACCGAAAGGATAAATCCGCTTGTCCTTTTCTATAAATCCCCTAACAATCCCTCCATTTCACACTTTAATAGAAAAGTTAAATGTATGTGTTGCTCTTTATACCCCTGCCTCATTCCCGTCTCGACACTCCTGGTAAGTGTCTCTGGCGAGCTGGACCCAAAAGCTGTTGGCAAAGGGATCCAATAACAATGCTAGTTGTTAGGAATGTGATGGAAAGCAAAGTATTGCCAAGTATTGGTTATTCTGGACCTTAGAAAACACTAAAAACAAGCCACTGCAGCTTAGTTGTATATCCATAAGCTAATTCCAAAATTCTGTAACCTACATTACCCGGCAATTACATGCAAACTTCTTCACGTTTCATCTAGTAAAGCCGCTCAGCTTTTTAAATATAACTCCCAGAGTCTGTGTGTTTGAGATGGAGTTAGGCCGGTCCTTTCACAGAGGACTTGGTTGAGCTGTCAAAGCAGAGAGATAGCAAAACAGACAACCTGCAGAAGCACTCAGCCCCTCTCAGCTGCTGGGGAGAGAGAGAGCTACAAGTGTCCATGAAGCTGGAGATAAGCTGCAAAGAAAGTGGCACATGGGGAAGTACAACTGAAGTGTGTGTGTGTGTGTGTGTGTGTGTGTATATATATCTGCCTGTGTGTGAGGTTGAGAGTGTGCCAAAGCGGAAGGATGGGAGGGCAAGGCGAGGAGAGGAAAGGATATGCCGATGGTTCATCAAAAATTAATGCCGACTGCATCGGTATAGGGATCACGTAGTGGAAAAACAACACATGCCAACAGCCTTGAGTCTCCTGCCTCTGCCCTCCCCCCTTCCCCTCCCTCCCTCCACCACCCCACCCACCCACCACCCCTCGCCTGCTCTCTCCCTCCCCCTCGCCAGAGCGGGGCCTTTCTGATCAGGTGGAGGGGGGAGAGATGAGCCCTGACACCTCGGAGAGTTCACGCCGAGTGCCAACCCTCTAATTGCAAGAAGTTCCGCGCGCAGTCACTCACTTTCACTGCTCGGCCCTAATTGCTGCATTTAATATTCTTAAACTGGGGATCTGACGACCATTGTGTGTACCTGGCCCTGTTGTTGTTTTGGCCCCATTATTTTTTTGTGTGTGGCTACATGTATTTATTTACCATCCGGTCTTTCTATAAAAAGGTGCATTAGAATTGGGGGGGGGGGGGGGGGGGGGTGGAGGGGGGGTTGGAGAGGGGACGTGGAATTTCAATGAGAAGCGGCCGTGTGGTGAAGCAGGTACGATGGGAGGAGGAGGAGCGGGGCGGGGGCTCGTCTCGCGCTACGCTACAGCGACAGGAGCCACTGTACAGGCCTGACTACAGGACTGCGTTGGCATATGCTAATCTCTGTGGTTTTATACATGCATTTCATGCTCTTCATTAAGCTCAAAACGATGACGTGGCTTTCGCGTTCTCCTAAATGATGACCTGGTGCTGTGCATCGGTCCATTAAATCAAATCTGTGTGTGTGTGTGTGTGTGTGAGTGAGGGAGGGGTGCAGGTCTCACCTGCAGCATTGACTTTCTTCAGACCTCTAGGGATGTTCTCCTTACCCAGGCCTGATCCATTAGCAGGACCGCTCGGCATTCTGGGTAGGGAGAAAGGAAACTCAGTCTGGGGTGCGGGCATGGTGCAGAAGCCTGCATCATGACTCATAACGTCCTTTCTATTATTCAGGAGGATAAAACAATACAGTACCAAGCACCCTGCATGCTTCCCTTATTCAGACTGTGCTGTTTCACCCATGCAATGAACTGAGTTGCAACAATTCTGCGGGCTTACCCCAAATATTTTAATAGACAAGACAAACAAGTGTCACCAATCCTTTTCCAGGGCAGATTTCAAAAACAGAGAATTCAATATGGGGGGGGGGGGTGAGGGGGGGTGAGGAGGAGAAAATAAAAAAAGATTAGGGAGAATAAATAGTGGAAGTGAGTGAAGTCTCTTCAAAAACAGGCCGTGCTAATAGCTGTGTGCTGTCACTAGTGCTATGAGTGGGGATACGGGACGCGACAAGGACGTCTGATGTGTGTGTGTGTGTGTTAGACAGAGGGAAGGACACCCCCTTCGTACTACAGGGGGAGATGCTTGTTCCCTGGTAATTGGCTTGTTCAGAGGCAGAGAATGATCTCTGAGCAGTGTGGAATACACGTCCTGTCACATAGCTTGTTATTAGCAGGGACGACTCTGTGAAAGAGATGTGAAGGTGTGTGTGTGTGTGTGTGTGTGCGCGCTCGTGAAGAGAGAAAATGCCACCTCTCCGCTCAACCCACTTAACCCAAACCTCCCCTGTCGGTATAGGTTGGCATCAGACAGCGCTTGGCAAGCGTGCCCGCTTGCCTCTCCCTCCCAGCGGACCCCCGTAGCGGGGGTAGCATTCTGTCACTCTGGCCTCCCACACCCAAGGGCAGTGTGCGCCACACACACACACACACTCCACTCCACAAGGAAAGGGTACTGTTGTACATGTGAAGGGTACTTTTCAACTTGATAAGACCGTGTTGAGGGCCAAACACCGCATTCTTTTAGCAATCGGAAATCCTTTCTTCCTTTCTGAAATCGTTTGTTCCCCTTTATATTTCTCAACATCCTTCATTGTAGTTCTGTGTGCATTTGTGGCATTTGAATGTGACAGACCTTGGACTTCCACAGAAATGACGCCCCGATTCTTGTCTGAACTTCCGTGCTTTCCTCCAAATTCTCCTCGAGTTTGATTGACAGTGGTTTCATTAAATAAGCAGAGGGGGCAGGCCCGGCTCGCTGAAGGCGATTGGCCGGGATAGGATTACCGGAACATAACTGTCTGGAAAGTGGCGGGCCGCTCCAAAATTAGAAATTGACATTCCACTGAGCCGTCTCCGTTGCTAGACAACTTTCAGAGGGCCTCATTAACTCACACAACAGGTTTATAGCGGACAAAAACATGTTTTATTTTACTGAAAAAAATCGTTTGTACCTATTGTACCTTTAAACCAGTGGAATGAAGTGAGATTTCAATTAGACAGAGCTTCTCGCCAGGCCAGCAGCCATGGTAACAAGCTGTCCTTAAGAGGACCACACACGCACCCCCCCCCCGTCCTCAGCAGTCATGCTGACACAAAAACACCACCAAATGAGAAGGAACACTGCAAGGTTTCTCTTTCTCGTATATCCAGCTCGATTGGCCTCTTCACAAAACACCTTTCATGCCGTGGGCCCACCTTGATCCCCACGTCTTATTGACATGACTGGTGGTTAAAAATGTACGGGGGAGGGAAAAGGCACTTAAAAAAAAACAAAAAAAAGAAAACACTATTGCTGGTGAAACGGAGTCTCCCGTTGAAGGATTGAAGCGAATTCCATTGAACCTTTAGAAAAGCAGATTGTCTGTAGTGAGTATGTTGATTAAGTTCTCAGGGCTGAAAAGATTGGAAGGGGAGGCCAGGTCTACGAGAGAGCCGCTAGCCTGCAGATGAACCTGCTCTCTGGTGACGGCTGCTCATCTCCCAGCCAGGGCAGGAGTGATGGGAGCACAGCCAGCCAGGGCAGGCCAGCGGGAAGCTGCCCAGTATGGGGCGTGGGCATGGGCGAGGAGGGGAAGGGGGTCTGGGCAATCTGTCTGCCAGCCGGCTGTCGGGACCAGTCTCTGGGTCTCTAACCTCTCGCTGTAACCCTCCTGACAGCCCTCTCTCAGACTGATATTGAAAAACCGGGATATGCCCCCATGCTTATTCCCCCCCACACACACCGTCCAACCTCTCTCTCCCCCTCTCTCTCCCCCCTCTCTCTCACTTCCACCCCCCCCCCCCCCTCGCCTTCCTGCTGTGTTCTTCATTCTTTCTAACCCTTAAACTCACAGCACCTTTTCTTTAACCTTTCCTTTGTTTTCTTATCATCTGCTGTAAGCCGAGCCGTGATGTGTGTGTTTTAAGCATCTGCACGGGAAGGGGGGGGGGGGGAGCAGACAGAAACGGGAGAAGACAGGACGACAGACAGGAAGAAAGAAAGAGACAGACACAAGCGGGAACAGTGGGCCCAGCCCTCAGACAGACAGATGGTGCTTGTACTGACCCTGGTGTGGAGCCCTGGTTGCTGCAGCTGTGTGCGGGGGGTTCAGACCCGGGCCGCGGGCCCCTGCCGTCTGTCCTGGGGGCCCTGGGACCACCTGGCCTGTTCCTACACAACTTCCTCAGAGCAGGCAGGTAGGAAGACACCTGTCAGCACACACACACACGAGTAGACTGCTTGTTATAGCTGGTGTGTCGGCTGGTTCAAGCTGATCAGGACATATTAGGATGCTACAAGAGGAGATGCGATACCAGGAGATGGACAGTAGGAATGACCCCTCAACAACAGAGTTGTGCAGAGTTCCAGGAAGTGACATCCAGTGGTGGGACATACCACTTTCCTCAGAGAGAGGGGCTCCACACCCAGGGGTAGCCCGTGCCTACAGCAGACGTTCCGGAAGATGGCGTCAGCAGCGAGCATCTTCAGCCTGCTGGAGGGCATCCTGGGAACGAGCGCCGTGAGGACGTCAGGTGACAGGTCTGGCGAGGAAAAACAAACCAATGGAGACGTTACTCCACACCAAAAAAAACACTTTGCCTCGTTTGTCATCGTCATTTAATTAAAAACACAAATAAACCAAAAGAGAAAATACGATAGGACTCCGATAGGGATCTCTATTCAAATCAAGAGCGATGTGTTTGCGTGCTTGTGTCCTGTGTCTCAGGTGACGCACCCTGGCAGAGGATGGCGATGTGTTCGGCCAGGTCATCCAGGCCCTTCTCCATCAGGCAGCGGTTGAGCTTGTAGTGCTCCCCGCACCAGTACTCCACCACGGCTGACAGCATGTCCTGGAGGCCCAGCACCAACTTCTGCCTCCTGTCCCACTCCAGGGAGTCCTCCTGTGGGCGACACAGTGGAGAAGAGGGGGGGCGGATGAGAGGACCATGGTTGAAGAAGGGGGAACTATGTGACTCCAGCGAGGCTGCTGTGTCCAGCAGTGAGGGGGTGTCTGTGAAGGGAGGTTTACCTGGCTGGCGGACAGCTCCCACACGGACGCCTGAACCAGAAACTGGGCTAGCTGCTTGACCGACCGCGAGCCCAGTGTGGAACGCTCCCACACATTCCAGAAGCTTCCATAGAGCACTGAGGAGCGCTGGCCTCCTGACTCTCTGAGAAGAGTTGAAGAGTGCTTTATTATACGCTGTGATGAATAGCACTGGCCAGTGATTGGACATGCGTTTTCTTTAGTAAAACCTTCTTCATTTTCACAGAAGTAAAAAAAATGTGCTAGGCAGAAAACTTCCCTGTCAGACAGGTTACCTTGTGTTAGCAGAGGAAAGTTCACACTGGAACAACTTCAGCACAAACGCCTGCAGGTTGCCATGAAAGCCCAGCAACTCAGGGGAGGCGGGGCTGGGGAGTGAGTGACAGGTGGCCTCACCGGACATGCTGTACCTGATGAAACAACCCCTCAAGGAAAACGAGTAGGAGAGGGGGGGGGGCTGATATTAGAGGTCATTACAACACACAGTCCGACACGACGTCCAAAATAGAAGTAAATACATGTTTAGGGGACATAAAGAACATGTATGTGCCGGACATGTCTGAACTTGCGTGCTAACGCAGCTAGCGTGCTAACGCAGCTAGCATGTACCTCAGGGATGAGTCCACCATGGCCCAGAGCCCTCTCTTACACTGGGGACACTGCAGCAGCTGGCTGAAGTACTTGGTGTTGGTGGCCGAGCCCCAGGAAGGATTGTTCCTCAGGAGTTTGTGGAGAACGTTCCAGAAGGTGCAGAGGAAGTAAGGTGTAGCCTCCCCCTGTACAGAACAGATGTTAGACCAGGATGCCACAGGGGAACTCAACTCAGAGATCATGTCAGAAGCTGTATATCCTGTCAACTGGCTGAAAACTACAAATACACACACACACAACATATCCTTATTTCTACATGTGAATTTCCACAAGGTGAAGTTCACAAGGACTGGACCAGTAAACCAGTGTGTCCAGTAGCGCTGGGGCCTGTTGAACGAAGGGAAGGGCTGAGAGAGAGAGCGAGAGAGAGAGCGAGAGAGAGAGAGCGAGAGAGAGAGAGCGAGAGAGAGAGAGCGAGAGCGAGAGAGAGCGAGAGAGAGCGAGAGAGAGCGAGAGAGAGGGTTTGTACCTGCAGAGCGTGCTGCATCAGAGAGGTGAGGAGCAGCGCCGGAGGGAGACGACCAGGAAACACGGAGCTCTGGATCTCCTCTAAGGCCTGCGTGAAGAACCCGCACTCTGTCAGACTCCTCACGTTACTGAAGTCCGCCGCCACGGCCTAGTCAGAGAGAGGGGTGTGGGGAGAGATATCAGGAGAAAATATATACACCGGTACAAAAAGTTAGGTGAAAGGAAGAGAACGAAGAATGGCATGGAGTGAAAAGGGTAATGAGACCAGAGGTAATGTTCTCTCTAGGTTTGTGATGTCACCTTGGTTACTGTCACTTATTGGCCTTGTGAATATGGTGGTAAGACGGTCTAAAAAAAAATACGACATGACCGTTCATAATGGCAATCTTCGAAAAGAATCCACTTGGGTAAGCGTGGACAGGACAGAAGAGACCACCCTTAATAGGTCTGCCAATCATTCCTCACAAATCAAGTGACAGCACCGGTTTAATCAGGTGACCCGGATATGATGTGTCCTTGCTTGGAATGTCGCTTTCCTATCGGAGTGGGCTGACACAAAGGAAATTGAATGACCTGATCTTCCTGACGAATCGCATGTTCATTTTTACAATCGTGTAACCTCATGGCAGATGTATTAATATGCTCGGAGCGGATGGACACACCTGTGAGTGGGGCGTGGGGTGGTGGTAGTTTAGGAACTCTGGGAAGACTAGTCTTTTCCTTCGCTGTAGAAGAAAAAGAAATACCCGGTAAATGAAAGAAAAGGTTATATACTGTATGCAGGTAGGGTGGCCATTACAACAATGGCATCTGGAAATGCTACATCCTCCTGCATTTTGATTTCCTTTCAAACGACAACTGGATTCGTAAAAAGTCTTGCACGCCTGAACACAAAGCGATTTTAAAAAGGGAGCAATTCCCCACCTCCAATTTAAAAATGTAGTCCTTAAGGGCCATCTCCAGCTCGGAAGACACTTCAGCAATGTTCCCTTCTGACTCCAGGGCAGGATCTTCTTCTGTCAAGGGTGAATCCATATCTGAACATGGGTCCTGTGTGGGAGACACAAACCCTTTTTAGCACCTTGTTTGGTTCACACACCTGATTTAACTAGCTTAATTGTATTTAAAGAAGCAGGTGCCTATCTGTTGTTTACTATGGACATTATGATCCACAGTGATTGACAAACACCCTCAACGAATGAAACACATGGGGGGGAGGGGAAAAATACATTCATATTTTGTTGTCATTTACCCCAAACAGATGCTGGGCTACGTGAGTTAACGGGTAACATGGTGCGCTGTTAAACTTGGCATGTTCTGAAACTTGCTTGGCCAACACGTGTGTGATGATGGTGTGAGGCAGAGGAGGATGTGTGTACACACAGGCCTTCCCCGATTCCAGGATTCTAGGAGACAGAAACATATGTGTGTGTCTTCAATTTCATGTCAAAGATTTGTTTTTTGGTTTGTGTTTTTTACATATAATTGTTGATTATTTCAGTTTCCAATACTGTTGTATTGCATGGGACTCCTCACCTCTTAAACTTGCCTCTGCGATCTGGTTCATCAATCATTAGGAGAACACTCCACCCATCAAATGCCCCAGCTGAGGTCCCACTGGCCACCTTCTCCCGCCACATTCGGACCGGGTTTGAGGCCCCGGGGGTCCAGGAGACAACATCCAGCTCATAGGGCTCCTCCGGCAGCCATGAACCCTTCTTCACACTCTCCAACACATACTCTGGGGTCACTATCCAGATGCCTGGAAGAAAGAACAGAGAAAGTTCCGGAAACAAAAGAACAGGAGAAATAAACCATGTTCTTTCGAAACGGAAGCCTCAACATCATTATTGTCACTCACCTTCTGCACAAGCAGCCAGGAACTTCTCACTGGCGAGTGCGTCAGTGACTATTAGATGGGTGATGATGCCTTGTTTATAGACCTAGAAGACAAATAAGCCCACTAAAACTATGGATAATACATACACAAACCAAGAACACAAGTTTGAGGGTTGTTATCGCTAAGGTAAGTAGGGTTCCTCTGTGAATAACGTCAGCCAAGCCCCAAGCATTTTGCCTAGGGACTGAGCACAGTGATAACACAAGAAGCTTGGTAAAACCTAGGCAACTGAATGGTTTTGCTTTTCTATGCCATGTTATAGGAGGGTAAGGGTTAACTTCCCATCATGTACCCCAGGGACAGCATGGAGACTACAGTACTGTAACTATAATAAGAGGCAATTGAGGGCAAAGATAAAATTACAGTGTCAAAAATACATCTCAGCATTGGAAAACCAATTAGGGTCATTCTTCAGGGCTAATCACCCACTGTTCATATTTCACTGAATGAACTGTTTGACAGGTGTGACCCAGCATTCTCAATGACAGTCTTTATCATCTACCAAGAAGGGAGATGGATAAGGCAGTACACCTGGGACAAAGGTACTCGCGATTAATGAACGTGGTTGTGTAATGCTATGTGTAGGGACAATGTGTTACACTAGGCTGGAATGTAGGAACTATTTTGTGTACTTATCCATGTAAAACGTGCACACACAGAGACAGAAAGCCGTTGGGTTTCCAACTGTTGTTGTCAACACTACTTACAGATCCACCAATGTACTTTCCACCCAGTTTCTGGATTCCAATGATTAGTTTGCCTTTCTTCTGGGGTATATCCATTCCAGACATTTGGAAAACATGCTTTTTGTCCACCATTCTGTTCGACGTAGCCTTTACAGCCAACTGTAGCCAGCCAATCTAACTAACTACTAACTGATCAGAATGACTTAAAATGTGCGTGCGACCTAGATTCTAAATCATTCATGTTTTCACGACATACATTGATTTTGACACAAACTCGAGACTAAGAAAGGGTGTCAAATGCTTGCTTTGTCGTTGGCTACCTCTTTTGCATCTGTCAGCTGATCTGATGTCCGGCAACAATAATAGCGCCAAAATTCTGAACCCTTCGATTAGACCTGCCAGTCGATACCAAGTTTTTAACAAGCATCCGTCGCTATTTATTTTCTACACGGATGGAAAAAAAATCGCATGTGTATATAATTTCATTTTATGTATAATGAAGTATATTGCTTATTGTAAAAGCAATTCGAAACAGGACAGATTTCCACCCACGTTGACAGGAACATATTGTTGTGTAGCCTTCCGGGGGTGAAACTTGGAAATCTCATCTCAAATACCTAATAATGAATCCATTTAATGTTTAAAGTAACGTATAATAATTGTATTATTAAAATATTTAAACACATTTTATAACACCGTAATGAACACAAATACACGTAAACGTTGGAATGCTGACAAATATGAATACGTTTCCCCTTTATCTTCTGATATTGGACTTTTCCAGTATGCGGAAGTAATGTAGAGGTTGTTTCCGGGTGGTTGTTAGAGACGCTTTCTGTTGTGCAGGGAGGCGAGTTCACTGGTTATATTGTATCAAGATATCAGGTTTGAGTATTGACTGTGAACAAACGTGCGCTCTTTTTGAGAGATGTGTACCTTCCCGGCTGCACTGCAGGCTGTTTACTAGATGCGTTTTAGGTTTAAGACGCTGTATTGATACCCCTTGCGTATCACCTGTAAAACAGCCCTTTAATCCCTTTGAGGTCTTGCAGCCGTAAACAAAACATAAACGTTTATGCTAAATCTGAAGGCGTGTTTAGTAATGCATTATGTTATGCTATGGAATAGATGAGATAATCCGTATGTTTCGTAATTTAATGTAATAGGCTATCATGCGTCAGCCTTAGGTCTAAATACATATATTTTGGGGAAAGATTGTTTACAAACAATCCTTATTACCTAAAGGACTTGAAAAACACAGACTGAAAAGACTGTCCAACTTAAACAGGTATGTAGCCTATACCATGATATTTAATCCTTAGACAAAACGTTTAGTTAAAATCATTTGCTAAATATCACCCTAAATGTATATTAATTACGTATGTATGTTACCCCAGTGTCATCAACATGCTAAAAAGTGTTACATCATTGTTTTATGGTTTAATGGTAGGATATAAATTATTAATAAAATCAGGAACAGGTGATTTCTACAGAGGTTAGTGGATGTGGCAAAATCCCATTAAGTTTTTTCTTCTTTAAGAAAAAAAGAATGACCATCCACATTTTATTGATGGGCCTCATCTCTCTTGTATATGGCAGTTTACCTTGCAATAACCTTGTAAGAATGATGACATGTTAGAATCTACATGTATGTTGTTATTGAAGGTACAGTAATACCATGAATCTACACTTTAAGCTAAATATTTCAATTGCAACATGGAATCAGAATCAGACTAATGTGAGTTGATAATTGACAGGTTTCCTCAGCTCTTTACATTCATTTGCTTTCTGATTTGTGGTAAAACAACCTTTTGTAGGCTACCAGCAGTGATATCATTTAGGGTTGATAAAATTAGACCCGATGAACATTAGTAAATATTGATATTTGTCCTGTTTTCATTATTGGCTCTCATACTAGTGACACTGACATTTTACTTTACTGTATAGGCTAATTCCTCATATACCAGCATGTGCCTTTTAATCAATTTATAGTTCAGCTTGAGGTAAATAAAATTACAGCACGTTTCCTGTTCAAGGAAAATGTGCGAAAAAGTGCTAGGTCTGGCACAGTAGTAGTGATACACGTTGCTACACATTGAGAGCCCAAATGAGATCACTCACCGACATGCTTTGACGTTAAAAGTGTGTACCTCTTCAATTTATTATGTTTTCTCAGAATGGAATGTCTGTGTCCTCTTTAAAATAATGTTGACTTTGACTTGACATGCTCTAAGTGGCTTTAAAAAGTCTACCAGGGGATGAGGGTTGCTAAATATTTCAGTGGAAAACTCATTACTCCGAATAGGCCTGTGGTAGCCTAGCGGTAGAGATAGACCTCGGCGGAGGGAGAGAGGAGCTTCGCCGTAGCCTCCCTCTTAGTCTCTCGCTCACCGTACGCCCTCAGTTATCTCAGTAGCAGCAGTCTAAAACACACTGGGGCTCCTCAACATCTGCTTTCAAAGTAGCTAATGACAAGACAAAGGAGACGGGCTGCCTCTCTCCTGCTAATGAGGCCCTGTGTGGAGACGGAACGATCCCGACTCTCTCTCTCTCTCCCCCACAACTCTCCCGTGTGCCGCGCCGCACACAGGCAGCCATGCGCACACAAGCTGGGTGCCGCTGCATCGCCGGTGTGAACGAGCACCAAGCGCACACCTGTGTACACACACACACACACACACAAGGGGCTATTTCTCACACGTACAATATAACACACACACACACAGACAGAATGACAGGCAGACGTTGTTATCGTCAGGGAGACATACTGTACAGACCCCCCCACACACACACTCACACACACACACACACTCCCTGTATAATTAGACTGCCGAGACCCTAATCCCTCGATTGAAAAACCTCCACGTTTCCAGAGAAGTGGCTTCATAAACTGCCTCCCAGACAGTGGCACCGAGGCAGGGCGATGATGGCGGCTGGTGGGGGGGTGGGTGGGGGGGTGGGGGGGGGGGGGGTGGGGGGGGGTGGGATAATAAAGCACAAGCTTAACTGTGGAGACTTTCAAATGAGGAAAATAATATTTGTCCAGCTGGACAGCCCTCCCTTTGTGCAGGATAAATGAATGTTGAGCTTTCTGTCTGCCATGTCAGGGAGCTACGGCGAGCTGTTTGGAGTTTGACAGGGATTATTAAAATCACAGCAGATGAAGGGGCGAAGAGTGTGAGAAAGCCAAATTGACACTGAC
This sequence comes from Osmerus eperlanus, assembly GCF_963692335.1. Lineage (NCBI taxonomy): Eukaryota > Metazoa > Chordata > Actinopteri > Osmeriformes > Osmeridae > Osmerus > Osmerus eperlanus. The sequence goes on along the minus strand of NC_085045.1, from coordinate 5,206,667 downwards.
ACTCTCCATTACATTCCACTTGACTCATGATGACGGTATTGATACGAGGCCCTGTCCTTACGGCGCCGACGCCGGGATTGGCTGTTAGGGAAGGCGTTAAGCACCGGGAAGGTTCCAGAAGGAGAAGTGCAGAGATGGGTTGTTTTTGCTTAGAGCCTGACAGAGAATCTCCATCCTTATTTATATGTGTATGTTAACTGGTTGTAGTGTCACTGGATGTGTAATGGGAAAAGGCCAGGCAATGCATTTTTATCGGCGGGCTTCCGACTGTAAATGGAATATCTGATGAGAGGGAGGGGAGGGGAGGGGCGGAAAATATGTTTTGTTGATAACGAGCTTCCTCTTGTTTCAGGCGCAGTTGATTTACAGCTCCTGATAACAATCGCGTTTGAGGAGAAATCAAATTACCATGTCTCATATGCTTTGTGTGTGGGGTGGGGGTGGGGGGGGGGGCGTGCACGCACAGGCATGTGCATGTGTGGGTCTCTGTGAAAGAGACAGCGGATTTGGTCTATTCATTGGCTCTTTCCACTGGATATGCGATTTCAATGTGGTCTTTCCTTCATCTCATTTCCTTCATTGTGTTCGACGGAATTCATCGGACACAGCTATGTTGCGCTTTTTCCTCTGTGTGCCTCTTATATGGTGCCAAGTAGCACATGTATATAGATAGCATGTGTCATCTTTGTGTGAATGTCGTCTTTTTGTGTGGGAACAGGCCTATCCAAATCCGTTTCTTTATTTGTAATTTGTCCGTTTTACAGTCTTACATCCTCAATCAACGGCGGATAACAGGCACGCCAAACGTTCCCCACACCAGACTGTACAAATAATTGATGGGTTCTTGTTAGCTTAACTGGCACCATCCATGGAATCCCCTCCATGGGCATTGTGGGTGAGCCAGCAGGTGCCTGTACTGACCTGGCCTCTGTGCTCCAGGGCAGGATGGAGTGGCTTCCCCAGGACCATGCCTTCGTGGAGCTGCTTCCTCCTGGGGTGCCCAGCGAGGGGGACCTCCAGCAGCTGCTCAGGGACACGGAGGACAAGCTGAAGCTCAACGCCTGCAGGTTAGTGTCTGACACTGCTGCCCTTTCGCTCTCTCTCTCTGTCTCTCCTGCTCTCTCCCGCTCTCTCTCACTCTCTCTCTCTCTCCCGCTCTCTCTCTCTCTCTCTCTCTCTCTCTCTCTCTCTCTCTCTCTCTCTCTCTCTCTCTCTCTCTCTCTCTCTCTCTCTCTCTCTCTCTCTCGCTCTTTCTGTCTCTGTCTCTGCCTCTTTCTCAGAAGGCTCCATCTGGCTCTATCTATCTCACACACACGTACACACAGGCACACACACACGCACACATGAGCATAGAAAATGTGGGCCTGAAGAGATTCAAACCTTGTCCTTGGCCATTTTGAAAAGTTATTGATTTTAATTCAGAATGTCTCACAAATTCATTCAACTTTATTCATTGAGTACTTTTAGCTTCCTAGAACATCCTGCATTTGTGATTTCTCATTGTTATGAAAGTTATGCATTCATTCATGAATACAATGCAGAACAAATTGGCACTGTGTTACTATGCACAGGTCTTTACAAAGTCTGCAAATCTATCAGGTTTTCTAGTTACTAAAAGCATATCATAAAGAAAAGGATCTTTTATAGTCTCTTTTGTGAAACAACTTCATCAGAGACAGATCAAAGAAGGTGAGCTTTTATCAAACATCTCGGGTTAGCGTCTATACAGGACCAGGTCATTGGTCACACTGCTAAGCTTTGTTTCATCAAGAACATACCGTACACGTGTCGCTACAGAAGTGTGGGAGAACTCACTTTCTTCTGCAGTTTAATTGAATCTACGACGCCAGGCACCGTCTGAATGAGTTATTCGAACCATGAAAAGTCATCACACAATGACCCTCTGCAATCTGTTTCTCCTCTGAGTACTCTAAGTGTCCACATTCCCAATCAGAGTGATCATACGCCTTGATAACACGAGGTGTAGGGTTCAAGGGGTTTGATGAAGTCGCGCAGGCAGGCCCACTGTGCTACCATTTAGTATTTCTCTCTCTCGGTGTGAACGGATGGCCAAGAGGAGCAGGACGAGGTGATCTCTGGAAGTGGGAGAGAATGAATGAGACCCGAGTGGGGAAAAAAGAGAGCGAGAAATCTATATTCCAGCGCTTTTATCCTTTGTGCCATGGAGGACGGAGGATGAGGGACAAGCTAAATGTGGCGAGGGGAACAAAGCCTCTCGCTCCGGGCGCCATTAGCATCCCCGGGCCTCATCCCTCCATCGTCACCCCATCCCTCTCTTTTTCCTCTCCAAATGGGCACGTGGTAATTGAAGAATCCACATCTTGAAACGAAAACCCTTGGGTAGGTAATTCAAGGCTTATTACTGAAGGCCGGGGACATTTTTCTGCTTTCTAAGCATTAAAGGGTTATTTTGTGTTCTCGCGAAGACAGGAGAGGGATAACCATTATGAGAACAAAGGGCCGGATAATGGAGAATTGCTCCAAAAATAAGGCAACCCTCCTCTGGGGCTGTTCCACTGGTCAGTCCTTACTGGATTCATCTCCAGACAGTTTGAGTGGCGGCTGTCGGATGTTCTGGAAGCGTGCGACGCCACTCTTTTACCTCAACTAGGGTGGGCTGTAGACACACACGCGCGTGTACAGTCACACACACACGCGCGCCCTCTCGCTCACACTCGCTCGCAGCGCACGCGCGTGTGCATGCGCGCCACATGCGCACAGGTTCACCTGCTGCCTAATCCACTTATCAGTGTCTGGGACAAATTACGGAAGAGGAGGAAACAGGGAAAGGGGAATGAGAGGGAGAGAGAGGGAGAGAGAGGGAGAGAGAGGGAATGAGAGGGAGAGAGAGGGAGCGAGAGAGCTGCCCACTCCTGTGAAGGCTTTAACCTCTTTTAAGGGTCAGAGTGGCTGGCCTGCTCCCAGCTCTCAGATGTCAGAGATTTGCCTAAGAGCCGCTCCCTAATTGAAGGAGATTAAGATAGGCTGACAACGGTGCCCGGCTCCCCAAATTGAAATGCTGTAATCCATTAGATTTCATCAGATGGGACACTCGCGGAGGCCACCAGGAAACGGGCCCTAATGAAGTGTCAGTGGCGGCCAGGCGAGTGCAGACAGACCTCGGGTTTCTCGCTGGCACGGAAATGGCTCTCAGTAGCTGCCTGCCAATCTAGCTCAGAGTACATGAGTGCTCTGTATGTACGCGGGGCGCGGAATTCAGTTGGAAGCGTGTGCGCGACTGTGGGTGCGGGTGTGTATTTGATGTCACTCGCACGGTCACGAGTGTGTGTGTGTGTGTGTGCGTCTGTGCACGCCTGACTGTGTGTAGGGGCTGTGTGTGTGTGTATTTGTGGGTTTGTCGGCACGCACAAGAGCGCGTGCGCCGGCGCGCGTGCACGGATCCGTGCGCGTGTACAGGCGTGTGTGGTCTGCACATGCAGCCTCCGTATCAGTGGCTGGGCGGGGGCTACCGAGGAGGGCAGTAAGTGGGCCACAGGCGGGGCTGGACGGGGGGGAGATCTGTTTCTGCCTGTTCACTGAGTCCCATTCATCCCCTCTGTCCGCGTAGAATGGGCCTCTTTGATGGGGCAGGTATTGGGTTCTCAGGTGGCTGGGCTGGCGCTGGCCGGGGCTGGGGCTTATTGTAAAGGGATCTCCTGCTGCCCCATCCATGCTCCCCCTCTCTCATTCTCTCTCTGCCTCTCTCTCTCCCTCTTGTCTTTCTGCCTCTCTGTTTCCCTCCCTCTCCTCCCTCCCTCTCTCTCCTGGAGTGCCGCAGACAGCCAGACCCACGGCCCACCCACACTAAATTAATTCTGACAAGGAACTTAAGATAACGTCAAAGCGCTGACTAATCTCAGGATTGGGTTTCTGTAAGTCACGGAGCTGTGAAATATGCCATCATATCTAATAAAGGCCTCCTCCGGTCGCCCCCCCTGCCCCCCTCATCCCCTCACTCCCTCTCCTCTGTAGGGGTGGAGGGCTGTCATCCGATGTCTGGCTAGACCTATCGGGAAAACAATTAGGTTTCATCTGGTGTGAGGGGCGAGGGGGGGGCGGGGGGTGGGTATGATTGACATGTTTGTTGAGGGACCTGAAGAAGCACTTCCTGAACTCATCTGGCTGGGGCTTTTGTTTCGGTTGAACCTCGACCGTGTCCATTGTGGCTTCCCTCCTTTTCGGATCGACCGGGGCTTTCTTCGGAGTCTTCCTCCTTTCTTCCGAACCACTGTCTTTCTCCTGCATTCTGTCCTCCACTCCTTCTATCTCCGGGGCGCTGAGCCGCTGGGTAAAAAGAACGTAGGCGGGGCTGAGGATAATCCTGCAGAGTTGATTAGTCCCCAGGTAGTAGACTGGCCTCAGAGCTGCCCCAGCCGCCGGACCATCCGCCCCCCCCCTCCCCGGCCGCAACCCAGGTCTTTCACACGGTACGTCTTAACGCGGACCTGCAAAGGTGGCTTCATTAAAAGCGGCAAAGTGGAAAAAAAGGGTTTCGATTGAGGAACACCAAAATACACCAGCTCTGTTCTGTGGAGAGCTTGCTGTCTTAATACTTGAGAGAGTCTTTTCAGAGCTACATCCTTCACAGCTTTACACCCAATATGTCAGCGAGTCAACGGAATGGTGTAGCCTTTTAAACCTTTGAATAGACGTTCTTGGTAGAGTATCGGAGGGAATTACGAGAATACAAAGGATACAAAAATACTGAATTGAATGTGAATGTATACATACATATTCAATGTACAGTATACAGTAGTGCAAATACCGACATGTATTGTAAGTGCAAACATAAGTATACAAGCATCATAGGATGGAAAAAGTCGGCCATTTTGTGATGGAACTTTGTCTGTCTGAGCAGTTCCCAGCTGGCTCAGGTCACTAGTCACCACTCTGTCATGGGAAAGCAAACTCACTCTTGTGTGTCTTGGCTGCGGTTTTAGGCGTGGACAGTGTGTGCCCAGGTACGACATGCGAGACAGCGAAGCCGCGTTTAACGACACAAGTAATGACATCGAGAGGCGTTCACGCGTGGGCACGTCAGGGGGGGGGGAGGACAGGCGGGGCGGGGCGGGGGCGGGGATGATGGTTTTATGAAGTCGTGATCCAGGCTGGAGCGAGCCACAGATGGGAGTCCATTTAAGACCGGCTGTCTGTATAAAAGCCTTGGGAGGAACAGGCACACGTTCGCATTTAAGTGCCACATTAAACACGCTTACTCTGGAAGCCCATCTTTTTCTTTCTGTTTTTTGCGACGGCGGCGGGCCGTTTCGTCCAATGTCTCACCGTTACACGACAAAAAATGTGAACAACCTCTCGAAACCTGTGTTTTAAAGCCCTGAAATGCACTACAAACGTGTTCGAGTTGTGCGGAATTAAAGATTATATTTAAACAAGACTGTACTGTACAAGTGTTGTAGGTTAAGGTCACACATGCAGTCCCCCTGCACATCACAGCAGAGCACAGCCGAACCACAGGCGATCCATCACCCCCCGCCTCCCTCTCCTCTGCGCGGTTACGCACAGCACAACACATCGCCCCGGTTAGCGACAGAAAGCGAGTGTTCTGCAAAATATGAACATATGCAGCGTTTAATCTACTGAGATTTCAAATTCAGGTTGTTAGTCAGTCTGTAACATTTTTATGCCTCGTGTACCCTTGCACCCCCCCCCCCCACCCCCCCCCCCACCCCCCCCCCACCCCCCAACGAATGTGTGTCACATAGAAGCGGCGTTTAATGTCCCGTCATTGAGAGACATCTGGAAGTGTGCATGTCCTCAGAGCAGGCAGGAGGCTCTTTATAGGCCTAGGGGAGGGAGAGCGGTGTGGTGGTAAAATAAAACTGCTCCTCTCTCTATCGCTCTCTCTTTCTCTCCATCTCGTTCTCTCCCTCACACACACACACACAATTATCTGTGCATATCCACTCTCTCTCTGCCTCGTATAAACACACACATCGCAGACACACACACACACAACCACATGGGCATTGCATTGATTTGCATGGAAACTACAAAACATGGCGAGCCTGAGGATGTCATTTCTAATCTGTCACATTAAAGGGAAGACAGAATAGCTGATGCCGTGTGTGTGTGTCTGTGTGTGTGTATGTGTGTGTGTGTGTGTGTGTGTGTGTGTGAAGGAGAAGTGACACACACAGAGTTGCATCTGAGTTAGACGTCCCTAACACCACTTCTTACCCGACACACACACACACACACACACACACACACACACAGGGTAGGCACAGGATTCATTGATGTCTCAGTTCATTACTGCTGATGTATCTCTCAGTGTGTGCTACGTGTGTGTGTGTGTCACGACGTTGCGGGGAAAGCGAGGGGGTGTGTTTCGGTCGGCGGCGGCTGTTTGCGGGAGGTTCATTGTGAGTGACACGTGCCCCTGTCTCTGTCAGTATTGAGCAGAGTGTGAAGGAGCTGCAGGTGAAGATGGGAGAGGCCTGGGTGGGGGAGCGCTCTCCCAGCCCCACAGAATGTCTGCATTGGTTCAGTCCACGGAACCCCGCCACGGCCAGGCCTGTCGCCACGGGACACCAAGAACTCCTGGACTTCCTGAAAGCCCTGGTAATGCTTCCTGTTTGATTATGATGGCACTGAAGAGTTGGATTTCACTTTGTTTTAATGTATACGAGTGAAAAGTAATAACTGGCAATGCATTATTCAATGTATCCACTATATTGACGCGTATCGACCCCCTGCTGCTGTGCGTTGACAAAAGACATGATAAGGAGGTCCCTCGCTCTCTCCACAGCTACAGTACCTGAGCTCAGAGGAGGAGGGCAGAGAGGATGCCACCCTCCACCTGCTGCTCAGCCTCTCCTCCCAGTGTGGGGTCGCCTTCCCCACCGCTGCCCCCGCCCCAGCCCCGCCCGTCAACCTCCTCCGGGACGACTCGGCCCTGGAGGTCCAGGAGGCCTGGGACGACGTGCGATCCCGCCTGCGACGCCACATCCTGGGCCGGCTGTCTCCCGGGGGGCCCTGTGGCATCGGCGTGGCCCCGAGGATCCAGGCCCTGCAGCAGCTGTGCTTCCTCCTCCCCGAGGCGGAGGTGCTGGGCCTCTACCAGGGCCTGAGGAGCCAGGCCGTGCTGGGCCAGCTCCGCGCCGCCCTCGCCCCCGCCCCCGGGGGGGCGACGGGCTTCTCCAGGCTGGAGGAGGGGCTCCGGCGGGCCGCCCCGCCGCTGACCCGGGCCCTCGGAGAGGAGCTCCACGTGCTGAACGGCGTGGCGGAGCCCCACGCCATCCTGGGGTTCCTGAACGCGGCCTACCTCGGGACCCTGGCCCGGGAGCTGGAGGCCGCGATGGAGAGGGAGTGCGACGTGGCTCTGAACGAGAACACGGCGCCTCGCAGCAAGGCCAGGAGGATCTCGGCCAGGGCCAAGGCCTCTGTCGGTCAGTGACGCTTCCTCCTTTGCTGCTGCGTTCTCCCATCTCACTCTTTCTGCGTCTCTCTCTCTGTACCTCTCTCTATCTCTCTCTCTCCCTGTCTCACTCTCTCTCTCTCCGTCCCTTTCTCCCTCTTTCCAGTAGGCTCTCAGACCTTGACTTCTTGTACATTCATTTCATTTCTTTTTGATATGTCACATTTGTGAGGGTCGTGAAGCCGTCTTGTGTATGTGACTGCAGACTGCGAGAAGGTTTCTTTTTGTGAGAGGACAAGGATGAGGAGCAAAGTGTAATTATGAACCGGAGCAAGGCTTTGTCGTAGAATAGTAACATCTCCAACATTTCAAAATTAACCCTGAAAAGGAATGCGTTTGTATGGAATGGACTGGAAACTTATTTAACGTGAATATCTGGATGGGAGAAATGACACTACTCTCTGTTTCCCCTCCCCCCCCCCCCCCAGAATGGATATACATAATTTTGGAATGAAACACCTCAATAGTACACAGTCTACAAACTGTATTGCGCTTGAGTGGTATGATTTGAGGGGAAGGAGTGATGTTTCGTAGGCGGCACGGAAGAATATCATGTGTCAGTCGTGATAGTTCTCCCCCCCCCCCCCCCCCCACGCTCTCTCTTTGGTTCTGATTGGCCTATTTACGGGTTGCCGAGGGTAAGGATTCTCAATAAAAAAACGAAAGTGCACGCTATTGTTTGCTTTGGGAAACGGGTGCATATGTCAAACACTCCCTGTGGGAGGGAGACGAGTGATTCTACATCTGCCACTCTTCTATAAAAACACAGCCGCCTCTCATCCCTCTCTCCCTCCCTCCCTCCCGCCCGCCCTCCCTCCGCCCCCTCCCTCCATCTCTCCTCCTCTCTTTCCCTCTCCTTAAACGCGAGATGAGAGGGAGGCAGCTGGGATAATTGGCCATGCGTCAGTTAGGCTGTTTGATGGCGGAACGTGGCGCGCTACACACCGACTCACCAAACCGTCAAATGTAGCACCGGAGGCAGAACACGCCACCGAAGGGAGCTGGGGGGCCTGCGCTGAGGAATGGTGGGAAATCTGCGTCGGGCTTCGCCCCGCGCGTCTGACGGCGGTCCCCGCCGCCACGCGGCCAGATTAACCCCCGTGACAGAGTCATTGTTTAACACTCCCGAACCCAAACACCACAGATCGTACAGCCTAACCATGCGCATCGTGGCTGATTTGACTGGATGTTGGTGGCGGCGTATGTGCATAATTAGATTCAGCATTTACACAACAGGCGGGTTTTTTGTCTTTAGATGCTCCATGGCACGGTGAGCAACGCAGACGACTGTCTAGACAATTACGGCAGATGAGAGTGAGCCGCGTAGATCCACTCTGTTGGCCCGCTCCTCTGCAGACATCACAGGAATCCTCAGACTCCTGTTCTCCTCTGTGCTGCGGTTTTTGTTTATTTTCTCTGCTCTGGTGCCGAATTTCCTTTGCCGTCTCTGCGTGAGTGTCTCTCTCTGTGTGTGTGTGTGTGTGTGTGTGCGGGGGTCTTAAGAGGAGACATGCCTGCGAGGCCAATGCTTCCTTTCTCGGGCGCGCTGTCTCTGGCTTCAGCTACTGTCAGGCCACTGAACCGTTTAACAGGCGTCCGTGCCCCGAGATGCGCCGCATCTCGCAACCCCTCCGTCTGAAACAGGAACACTCCCATTGTTTCCCCGGGCAGATGTGAGGGTCCTCAGCCCTTTCGCAGGCCTCGCCCGACCCCCGTCCCTCGCTCGCCCCCCCCCGCCCTCCTCCTTTCTTTCTTTTTCTCTCTCTCTCTCTCTCTCTCTCTCTCTCTCTCTCTCTCTCTCTCTCTCTCTCTCTCTCTCTCTCTCTCTCTCTCTCTCTCTCTCTCTCGTTCCTCTTTTCTCTTTCTCTCTCTTCCTCGGGTGTAATGGGGTGAGCGTCGAAATGCAGGGGTCTGCTAGGCGGGTTGGCTAGGCGGGAACAATGACTGCTTTAAACCGCGCTGAAACTGCAGGAGAGCGGGATGGCATTGTGTATGTGTGTGTGTATGTGTGTGTGTGTGTGTCCGAACCCAGCCTTGTACACTCTTAGTCCACTGTGTGTGTGTGTGTGGGCATGCACGTGCCTTTTCTTTACATGCTATACTTTTTTTTATGTAAGTGCGCGTGTGCATGTTCAAATGACGACACTTGAAAGGAAAATAAATGACATGGTAGGCCTATGGCATGTTGCTTTTGCGCTCTACATGTACCGCCACTGCTGCTTTTCGTGAACAGCAGGACAGGTATGTGCCCCTTTACAATATCTCACAGGGACTGTTCCGTATGGAAAAATGATTTCTGTGCGCCTGTAAAAAAAAAATACAAAAAGCCTACGATTTGCATGCCTGGCTTAGAAAGTATGTTCCATTTCCCTCGATAGACCTCTGCTGAGAAGAAAAAAATACATCTTCAGGTGCAGAACCTTTCATTCAATCATCCCGGATGGTATATTTGAATTCCAGTCCCTGTAATTCTCCCATACAGAGCACCGTGTGCCCTATAGATGAACGCTGTTTGAACACGTATATAGGAGGCGCATCCAACTTACCCCAGCCTCCCTCCTCTGCTCTTCCCCCTCTCCTCTCCCCTCTTTGAACTCTGCCTGCGTGGAAGAGCGCCCGTCCTATCCTGTGGGGACAGGGCGGGCGTCAGCAGCGAGGTAGATACCTCAGGCAGCATCGCGCCGCCGCCGCCACCGTCATCAACGACTCCGCTTGTGGGGATTCTGGGGGCTACTTGGGAATGGCGTTTGTTAATATTTAATAAGACATGACTCCTTTACTCTACTACATCATATCTGTGGCTGGGTTTCACACACACACACACACACACACACGCTCAAACACACACATACACACACGCGCGTGGCTTGAGGCTGTGCACACACATGTAGTCTTGTAATTATTTTGTGGGGTGGTGTGCAAGCTTGTGTGTGTGTGTGTGTGTGTTGCTGCTGCCTGCTTCCAATTCTGGTGCTCTTAAGCTCTCCTCTCCTCTTGCCTCTCCAGGTGATCAAGAAGGCCTTGTTTGAGAATTGGAGATTCACACAGTGTCTGTATAAGTGGTTGTGTTTTTTTTATTGTATGCCGTACATTCTTGCAGCCTATTGTGTGTGTGTGTGTGTGTGGGGGTGTGTTTGAGTGTGAATGCATGATTACATGTGTTTGTGTGTCAGGGCTGTTCCATTTCCTCGGAGTGGCCACAGCGCACAATAGCTTTCATGCATGTCTCTTGAAAAGCTCAAGGATATAAACAAATGACTCAATTATTCCGGCACCTTCTGTCGAGGAGGTGGCACACAATGGAGCCTCTGAACTCGGCAGTCTGTCGTGACGGGGACTGCGCTGTGGAGCCCTGAGCAGGGCCAAGGAGAGGGGCCACCGACAAGTGGTCGAGAAATGCACCGCTTCCAGCCTGGGAGAGCTGATTGGTCGAAACTCTGGGAGGGATATGACAACATACCTCCCACCCCCCCGACCCCCCACCCCCCCCCCCCCTTCTACAAAGCAGCTTAATCGAGATATCAAAACTTGCCACTTCCCCCCACCCCGTGATGGCAGGGGGGGGGCCCTGCTGTGTCCCAGCAGTGAGAGGGGGGGGGGTCCAGGGGCCAGTGGGGCTGAGGGAGGAGGGGGGGGGGGGACAGTAGGAGGCGAGGGAGGGGGAAGGGAGGGGTGGAGGGGGAAATGGTTGCATCAGCAGGAGTCAGCCGTAATAAGGCTGTCTGGGCGAGCAGCGGGCCGCGACTGACGGAGGCTGCCCCAGCCGTCAGGGTCCCGGCAGGGGGTCCTCCCCGGGCCCTCGGGCGCCACGCTGACCCCGCCACCTCCTTGCCACGCAGGGGGGGGGTCTCCCCCCCAGAGTTATGCACACTGGAAACCCGTGGATAGGACTTGAGGATACGCTTTAGCAAACTCTTTCTCAGACACGCACACGCGTACATACACACACACACACACAGACACACAGTGATGCGGTGTCACCTTTTATCATACGTACCCCTCTCCTCACCAAGCTTCCTCTGGGTGCCAACAGGCAGTATGGGGTTGGGGGGGCGTGGGGGGTGGGGGGTAGGGAGAGAGTGAGAGGGAGGAGGGGTAGAAGGGGCTGCAGCCTAGCTTGATGTCGGAGTGGAACTCCCTGGGCGCGCTGCGGTTAACATCTGCATCTGTGAGGATCTCTGCCTGCGACGCGCTGACGCCTCTTTGTTGTTCTGTCAGACGGCGGGTCTGTGGAGAATAGCGCCCGGGCGATCCGACTGGATGATAAACTTGTCAATGGGCTTCCCAAACTCTCTCCTCTTCTCCCTGTCTCTGTTCCTCTTTTCTTTCTCTTCTCTCTCTCTCTCTGCTCTCTCTCTCTCATCTCTCTCTCTCTCTCTCCTCTCTCTCTCTCTCTCTCTCTCTGTCTCTGTCTCTGTCTCTGTCTCTGTCTCTGTCTCTGTGTCTCTCTCTCTCTCTCTCTCTCACACTCTCTCTCTCTCCTCTCTCTTCTCTCTCTCATCTCTCTCTCGCTCTCTCTCTCTCTGTCTCTCTTCGCACTCACACACACTCTTTCTCCACAAAGCAGGGGTTTACATCACCACCGACAAACCCATCCAATGGTGACACAGCACACACACACACACACAGACAATGTTCACTGTCCTTGTCCGATCAATAATGGCTGTTCAACGGTTGAAGTTCAGATATGAATCTTGAGACCGTTCAGCTAACTACGGTGTGGAGGACTCAGTCTTGGCAAATGAGCACAGATACCCCCCCCCCCCACACACACACACTACGCACACGCACTACGCACACGCAGACACACACCACTTGGCTAGAGAAAGAGAGGGGTTGGTGAAGGGAAATTAAATCAGTGGCAAAATTATTGCATGATTGCCCATTCCCAAAAGACGTGGGCATCATTTGGTAGAAAGTGTCTAATAATTGGTTTTCGGCATGTCAGACACATGCAATTCCCCCCACTAATGGCTCTCTTAGCTAGCGCTGGGCCTCGAGGGGTCAGGGAAGGACAGAGAGGAACCAGACAGACAGCCAGCCCTTACCACCTGCACTGATGAGAGAAGAAGAGAGGGGGGGGGAGAGAGAGAATGAGCAAAAGCTAGAGAGAGAGAGAGAGAGAGAGAGAGAGAGAAGGAGTAAACAGAGAGAGGACAAGAGAATGAGAGAAAGCCAGAGAGAGAGAAGGCGC
>NC_085045.1:5165580-5193814 GCF_963692335.1 Osmerus eperlanus | reverse complement strand
CAGTCTGACCCAACGCTGGCACTGTGTGTTTGTGTATGTGGGAGATACTTAACCTGTATAGGGGCGCAGCATAAAGCCACACTGACCCAAGCGCCAGCGGCCTTATGCAAACAAAGCTGGGGCGTGGGACTGCAGCTCAGCTGACAGGCAGATGCCTGATCATCCCAGGGACAGCTTCTACAAAGCTGACATCATAGACATGCTGCTGTTGCCACCACGCATACCCTTTTGAAGCCACCGAAATGCCGAAGCTGCCATCTGATCGTTTAATAATGATAATAAAAAAACAAGTATAAATCAAGGAATATCACACTCGTAATGTAAATAAATATGTTAATAGTAGCCATTCTTTCATCGTCATGATAGACTCAATAATGACTCAATAATCGTAATAATAGCACAAATCATCCCACAAAAGCGGTGACATGAATAGTGCTGCATTATAAAATACAAACGCAATCAACTGCTCGGTCGTCCTTGATGTACATTTCTCATGCATTCCCGTTCAGCCGTCGAGGTTGTTTCCCGTCGTTGTCAGTTCTGTGTTGTCGAGGAGACAAAGGAGGGGAAACTCTGAGGCACGGGGGACTGATGCTGTCTGACACCGACGACACCTCTCTGTCGAGGTAAACGGCGGTTTCCGACGTGACGGCGAGCCCGTGGCCTTGCCGCGGCAGAGTGGGGCGTCAGGACACAGTACCCTTCAGTGCTCCTCTTCTGGGTGAGTGGGCAGCAGAAGGGGTTATGGTTAGAGTGGGAGAGGCTAGGGTAACAGGGCCAGCCAGGGTTAGCATTAGCGCGGCGGGGCAGGCGCTGGGAAGCCATTAGAGCCTTAGCCTCGTGAACCTGTGTTTGAAGAACAGAAGTGGACCCAGCGCCTGATGGGAAGCTTGTTTCAGACATCCGAGCCCCCGCCCCCCCCCCACCCGTCCGTCCGTCCGTCTCTCCTCAAACCTTTATTCGGATTCTCTCTTTCGGCTCTCCGCGCTCGCTCCTCACCCGGCCGTCTGCCTCTCCCCGAGTTTTTCCTTTCTCTCGCGCCCTCCCTCTTGGTTTTCACCAGTCAGTTTTCCAGGCTGCCACCAGTGGGCAGTGACACAAAGCCGGAGCACGTTGTTGGTGTGTCCGACCGCTCCTCTCCTTCCTTCCCTCTCTCTCTCTCTCTCTCTCTCTCTCTCCTCTCCTCTCTCTCTCTCTCTCTCTCTCTCTCTCTCTGTCTCTCTCTCTCTCAAATTCTCTTTTTCTTTCTTTCGCTCCTCCGTTGCTCTCTCTTTTCGCTCCTCCGTTCGTCCATCCGTGTGTGTGTGTGTGTGTGTGTGTGCGTGCGTGTGTGGTGCGTGTGTGTGTGGTGTCAGTGCCAACAAAGACAGCCCCGGGCTGGGCTGGGCTGGACTGAGCTGAGCTGCTTAATAGACCCTAGCCCATTACCTCTCACTCTCTATAGATCTGCATGCCCAAAAGAGGGAAAAACCTCCCGCTCCCAGCCCAGGTGCTGCACCACACACACACACACACTCACACACTCCACGAACCACACCAAACTCACACAAACGCACACCAGACTCCCCACACCACACAAAACTCTCTCTCACACACACAAACACACACAATCACTAGGCAACAATATGACTTAGTGCCAATGAAACTCATCTGACGAGAGAATCTGTTCAGATGAAACGCAAAAAGAAAAGGTGGAAATAATATTTGTTTCCCTGTGAAACAAAAGAAGGATGTCTATATTTGTTGTGTTATTGTGTGTTTAAGTGTTTAATGCACTTTGTATTGTACTTTTTTATTTAAATGGGATTTTGCTAATCTAATGTTTGTTTTAGTTTGTCCTATTTAACGGCATATATATATATACACACACATACACACATATACTATTTGTTAGTGAAAATTGAACAGAAGAGACAGTTTTAATTTGATCAGTTCTGTTTAATTGAACATCCTCTTTGTTTTTTCGAGTGCACATCCATTAATTCAAACATTACATTTAATTTTGTCTCTCCCTAAAAAGTATCAGAACGCTTAGCTAGCGGGTGTGTACTTTGCTGCATGTAATAGATTTGGAATGTAGAACATTTGTTGAGGTCTAGACATTTAAGTGTTAGAACAGTGTCAGATATTTTGTTAAGCACTAATTGTATTGATTATGAAAATAGAGCTAAATAGCATGACCCCTTAATTCAATCAATTCTTTGTTTATAATGAACTACACACTATGGGGGGGGGAAATAGTCAAATGTGTTGAAGTCTCAAAGTTTATTTTGAAAGTTCTTTGCTGGGAGGAGACCTTCTGTCCGGGTGCCTCGGAGACGGTGAGAATGAGAATAATTATATAATCTTCACGAGTGTGAAAGTGTCATTTTGCTGTTGTCAACACACGCCAGGTGCTAAAGGATCTGGGTGTGGAACAGGTTTGACGTTGCGATGGACGTAGAAAAACAGCTACACACACACACACACACAGATGCATGCACACAAACACACCCACACGCACACACACACATTGTGTTAACACTTATTAAGAGGCAGGAGAAGTGCCGTCTTGAGCAGACAAGGTGTGTGATGGCGACTTGAGCAGAAAGCTGAGAGACATAGCCTTTCCAACACACACTCTTGTCTCCAAAACCATTTGTCAGCAGGACAGTTAACTCTGTGTGTGTGTGTGTGTGTGTGTGTGTGTGTGTGCGTGTGCGTGTGTGTGCGTGTGTTCGTGCGTGTGCACCCAAATGACGGAGAGTGTGAGTGAAGTGCAGCCAAAGTGGAACAGGATTCTATCCATTTCCTGCTTTAGTTTCAGGGTGCTTAGGATAATAAACACACTTAATTAAAGCAGCTTCAAAGTTGAAGAAGTCACTCGAGGCTTGGGAAAACCTCCCGCGACCCTCCGCACTCTGTGCAATATGTTTCCCCCCAGCATCGATCTTTGACATTTCACTTTCTATCTCTTCTTTTGACCTTAATTGAACGTACCGCGACTTTTGACAACTTTGACATTTGTGTATTTTTTTTTTAATACGTGTACTCCAGTATTTGTCAGACACTTCTCAGTCATGAATTGTGTATAGTTTAAAACACACTTGCATGTGCCTTAGAGTGACGCGATGATCGATTGGCCGGGATATTAAGTGGCACATGACCTTTGGACTCCTTAAAACGCTGCCCATTGGCTGAAAACGGCTGCCACGGACTTCCAACCGTGGCGCTAATACCTCCATGAGTCTGAGTGATGCCATGCACTTTAGAAAACCCCCACTCTAACTTCTGATGAACCTCCAACTCCGTGGCATTTGGGTGACATCGGACGCTCAAAGACGATGCCAGTTCCGCTCGCCTGAAGGCGCCCGCGGCTCTGACGGCGACTCGAGCAGAGCCTAGTTTGTTGTTGTTGCTTGGGGGGGGGGGGGGGGGGAGGACTTCCTGTTTAATGACGTCTCTCTCTCTCTGTCTCTCTCTCCCCTTCCAGGAAGGCTACGGCGTGATGGTGCTCAACCCCAACGAGAACTTTGCGGAGGTGGAGCCGGCCGCCGCCTCCCCGCCGTCGCCCCCGCTGCCCCCCCCCCGAGGCCTCGGACGAGCCGGCGGAGAAGAGGGAGCGGAAGGACGAGAAGGAGGCCAAGAAGAGGAGGGACTTCTACAAGTACCGCAACCCGCAGAAGGAGCGCGACACGGAGCAGACCCCGATACGGGTGAGTCAGAGGGGGGGGGGGGGGGGGGTGGAGGAGGGATTAAACAAGGATGAAAATGAAAAAAAGGAGGAGGTGGTGGAAAGACAGTTTGGAATCCAGGGAGTGTGGGTGTGTGTGTGTGTGTGGGGGGGGGGGGTTCTGGGCAAGCGTTGGGGGAGAGATAGGGAAGAGAATGACAAAGAAAAAAGGGCAGGATGGAGAGGGGGAGAGGGATGGGGGGGAGGGAGGGGAAAGAGAGAGTGTAAGGGAGGGGAGGGAAAGAAAGGATAGGAAGGCGAGAGAAGGTACCGGCTCTTGTGTGGTCAGAGTGTTTGGCCGTGCTCCAGTGTGCTCTCACTGTGTTTGTTAACCACATGGCTAGTATATTCTCTCTCCCTCTCTCTGTTTCTCTTTCCTGCTCCCTCCTTCCCTTCCCTCCCTCCCTCCCTCCCTCCCTCCCTCCCTCCCTCCCCTCCCTCTGTCAGGGTGGGCTGGTCAGTGTAGCTCTGGCCCCTTACTCTGTTGACCGCTGGGATTATTATCTCCCAAACCACACACTCTCTAAACACACCCGCCACATTCTTATCATGCTACACTGACCATACACCACCTAATTACACGCGCACGCGCGCAAACACACCTATTTCTCAGTGCCCCATAGGTTTAAACAAAGGAAGAGATTCTCAGTGCCCCGGTCGTTCCCGGCGCACAGCACACAGCTTGATGGAGGGTTTTCTTCCAGACAGTGTCCACCATTCCTCTAAACGTTACCTTTGGTGCAAGCCGTCGCGCGCGGTGAATAAGTGATAAGTCAGGAGAGATGTGTTCCAGCCATGATCATGCTCTTTGTCTGTCCTGTTGACGGCGGTGGAGTCTCAGCAATCTTTTTTTTTTCTTTCTTTTGGGGGGCGCACAGTGTTGTGTGTGTGTTTGTGTAATCACGTGTGCATGTATGTGTTTTCTACATGCGCCGGTGTGAAAGTGTGAGTGTGTGACAGAGAGAGAGGGAGCGTGTGTGTGTGACAGAGATTGTGTGTGTGTGTGTGTGTGTGAGAAACGTCACTCTGGTCTTGACAACAGTAGTGGTCGCTGTGGGAGTAGCAGGCAGTGTGTGAGCTGTCAGCGCTGGGTCCCCCCCCCTCTCTCGCCCACTCTGACAGTACCTTTACACACAGACACTAATAAGAGCTCATTAGCGGCCGTATTAGCTTACTCTGTCTTAAAGGTGTACTTTAGCCCATATATCTCCCTCACCGCTAACACGAGAAGGAGAACCACCCATGTGTGCTACACACTCTGACTGTTCATGTCATGAAGACTGGATGTTTGAGAGATCCACCGGTCAGTCATGATTTAATGCACCTCCCGTGGTTTTATAGTGCTGGTAGTTTATGCCTTTAACTGTATGTGCCACTACAGTATGCTAAATGTGTGTTTCTGTGTGTGTCTGTGCCGGTGTTTGTACTGGCGTGTGTGTGTGAGAGAGAGAGAGAGAGAGAGAGAGAGAGAGAGAGAGAGAGAGAGAGAGAGAGAGAGAGAGAGAGAGAGAGAGAGAGAGAGAGAGAGAGAGAGAGAGAGAGCTGCTTGGAGATAGAGCTGTGTGAGCAAATGATCAGACAGAAGATGAAGGGGAAGAGCCCATATTAATGTCTTAATAAATATTTCAACTGGACGAACGCTGAAATCACGTAATGAGGAGTCTCTCTCTCTCTCTCTCTTTCTCTCTCTCTCTCTCTCTCTCTCTCTCTCTCTCTCTCTCTCTCTCTCTCTCTCTGTCCTTTCTTTCCCCCCCATCTCCCTGAAACCTTTTGCACTTTGTAATGCTAGCAGCGTGAGATCGTTAGTGAAGTCCTGCCCAAGGTTTCCCTATTCAGCTGGGGCAGCATGCAATATTATTCACTCTTTGACATTAGCTCGAGCCTCGCTCTCCCTCTGCCTGCAATATAGATGGTGGACAGGGCCAGATGTACAGAGACAAGGGCACGCACACACACAAACACACACACGCCCCAGGGACTGGACGTGTCCTGGCTCACTGTCTTAAGACGGTGGCTCTGCAGTCAGGGACGATAACAAGGAGTGAAATGGGATAAACACTGAAAGAAGTGTAGGTAGTTTTACCCTCGACACCTAGCGATGAGGTGTCCATCTCCCGGGACCTGTTTTCACATAGCCATCAGGTACGCTGCAGTGTGTTCCTCTGCCTCCTGGGTTTGAGGGGTGGGGTGCGTGAGGGGGGGGGGGATGGAGGGGAGGATGCAGGGATGAAAGGTCCGGGATGGAGGGGGTGCCCCTCCCGAGGCCCCCTTCCCTCCGACCCGTGACCCCCTCGACCTGGGAGTCGGCAGGGTGTTAGTGTGTTTGACCTCGCCTCTCTATCGTGCACGCCCCCTTCCCTCCCGACACGTCACTCTCCATTGCACCCGCTCTGTCACGGCCCCGCCCCGGAGTAAGCTGTCACACACACACACACACCACACACACACACACACACACACACACACACACACACACACACACACACACACACACACACACACACACACCACCCTCTCTATCGTGCACGCCCCCTTCCCTCCCGACACGTCACTCTCCATTGCACCCGCTCTGTCACGGCCCCGCCCCGGAGTAAGCTGTCACACACACACACACACCACACACACACACACACACACACACACACACACACACACACACACACACACACACACACACACACACACACACCACACACACACACACACACACACACACACACACACACACACACACACACACACACACACACCACACACACACACACACACACACACCACACACACACACACACACACACACACAGCCATGCCTGCACTCACACAAAAACACACTACCATGTCTAAACACACACACACACACAGTGGGTGCTTTTCTTCATCACTTCTCTGAGTCGGGGTGGGGGGGTGGGGGGGTGGAGGGGTGGGGGGGGGATCAAATCAAGTTTCTTTAGTTGGGGCTTTTTCATCTATTCTAACAGCATCGGGCTTTCCCCTTGGTCCCCCCTGCCCCCCTCCTCTACCCCCACTGTTAGAGTAGCAGGACCACCTGCACACAGCCCCGCAGTCCCTCACAGCCCCCTCACTCACACACACACACACACACACTTACATATGCAAACTCAGGCTGTATATACACAGTGTCACATAGAGAAGCTTTAAAAGTTCACTCGCACACAAACACACACACACACTCGGGGCATCTCTGTAAACACTCTTGTGCGCGCACGCACGCACGCACACACACGCGCGCACACCCACGGACACCAAACCCCAGATAGAGTTGAGTTGATTAGTACGCTTCCTTACGCACATTAATACGCTCTTAACTGCTTTTAGGATTCTTACTTTTTAGCCCTGGGGTTCATAGTGTGCAACCTCTCAGCCTTGACTAATCCCCCACGCCTCTCTCCCGAGATCACAGTCCATTGGCCCATGTTTAGTGATGCCGGCGGAGGAAGGGGGGAAAGAGGGAGGATGGCGGGCGGGGTATGGTCGTAGGGATGGATGGAGGCAGAGGAGATGGGGACAGGAGAAGGGCGGCGGGGCGGGGCGGGTGGGGGGTAATTCCGAGCACTTTGCCATATAGAAGTTTGGGAGTTCACTTTACTCTGAATTTTAGCACTAATCCAGTTACCTATTTTCTGTCAGCCAAGCGGAGGAATGATAGGAACAAAAGGCACATTCATGGCTTAAGAAGCTTGCAAAGGTTTCCCTCAAGGCTGACTGCCTGGATTAGGCCAGTGGCCTCTGGAAAAAGAGCAAGGGGACAAAAAAACAGAGTGGAGCCTTTCTTTAAGCACCACTTATTTTAGTAAATGACTGGAATACTTTTCTCTCTTTTTCGATTTTTTTTCCCCTTCTTCTTTTTCTCTTCTCCCCCCGCGCTTCGTATTGTTGCATTTTCTGAAACGGTTCAGAGAAAGAGAGAGATGGAGGGTTCGCCCCCCCCCCCTTTCTCTCTCTCTTTTCTTAGCAGATTGCGAGCCAGTGTTTTTCTTTCTCTTCTCTGGCACTTTATTCATCGCTCAAGTACCAGTACAACTCTTTAAGTGTTCAATTTCTGTGTGTCAGACCTGAGGAGGGTGAATGCTTTCTCCCGTTCTGTCTTCCTCTCTGTCTCTGTCTCTCTCTCTCTCTGGTAATAATAGGGGGAATATTAGAGCACTCCATGGCCAGTAGACTTGTTTTCATCAAGTGAGTTTCCCAGTCTTCAGTGCGAGTCCCATACACTCTATTCTCTGTCAGTTTATTATATGCAACTAGAGAGGGTACAATTTCTGGGAAGAGAGTCCAGCCCCTCTCAAGGAGACTGGTTCCGGAGCCGATGCTGTGCGTCGAGGCGAGGCCGACTATATCTAGCCGGAACTTCTCTACCTCGCGCACCAGCTCCGGCTCCTTTCCCGCCAGCGAGGTGATGTTCCACGTCCCTAGAGCTAGCTTCTGCAGCCGAGGATCGGACCGCCAAGGCCCCCGCCTTCGGCCGCCGCCCGTCTCGCACTGCACCCGGGGCCGTGACCTCCAGCTCTCACTGGAGCGGTTCGCAACCGAATGCGAAGCGGCTGGGATGGGAATCAGCACCTCCAAATCTGAGGCCATGGTTATCGACCGGAAAAAGGTGGAGTGCAATCTCCGGGTCGGGGAGGAGATCTTGTCCCAAGCGGAGGAGTTCAAGTATCTCGGGGTCTTGTTCAC
This sequence comes from Osmerus eperlanus, assembly GCF_963692335.1. NCBI lineage: Eukaryota > Metazoa > Chordata > Actinopteri > Osmeriformes > Osmeridae > Osmerus > Osmerus eperlanus. Next base: position 5,185,410 of record NC_085045.1, on the reverse strand, counting down.
GAGTGAGGGAAGGATGGAGCGCGAGATCGACAGGCGGATCGGTGCGGCGTCCGCAGTGATGCGGGCTCTGCATCGGTCCGTTGTGGTGAAGAAGGAGCTGAGTCGAAAGGCGAAGCTCTCTATTTACCAGTCGATCTACGTTCCTACCCTCACCTATGGTCACGAACTGTGGGTAGTGACCGAAAGAACGAGATCGCGAATACAAGCGGCCGAAATGAGTTTTCTCCGCAGGGTGTCCGGGCTCTCCCTTAGAGATATGGTGAGAAGCTCGGTCATCCGGGAGGGGCTCAGAGTAGAACCGCTGCTCCTCCGCGTCGAGAGGGGCCAGTTGAGGTGGCTCGGGCATCTGATAAGGATGCCTCCTGGACGCCTCCCTGGTGAGGTGTTCTGGGCACGTCCCACTGCGAAGAGGCCCCGGGGAAGACCCAGGTCACGCTGGAGGGACTATGTCTCTCGGCTGGCCTGGGAACGCCTCGGGGTCCCCCAGGAAGAGCTGGTGGAAGTGGCCGGGGAGAGGAAAGTCTGGGCCTCCCTGCTTAGGTTGCTGCCCCCGCGACCCGACCCCCGGACAAGCGGAAGATGATGGATGGACAATTTCTGGGGAAATTGTAGGGTGTGCTTGCTTGCGTCGGTTGCACAGGGGTCCGTTTTTGAATTACATTTTTACAACTGATATTTCTGTATATTTTATATAAAAATGCATACTTATTATTTATAAAGATTACATAGATTTAAAAGCATTTTTTTGCTGCTCATTTACAACTGAAAATACGAGTGAAGTGTAGAATGAAATAGATGTCTTCTCATTTCCCCTGCAAGAGGCAGCCTCATTGTTGAATCAAAACGAATAAATGTGGCAGACCGGTGTAAAAATTGACCTAATCTCTATGATTTAAACGTCCTTTTAAGTTTTTGTCTTCTCGTGATATTTTAAGGAATTTAGCCTACTCTTATTGCATTCATTCATGAATAAAGAACCCCCTTTGAAGATTATTCTACGACGTTACCGGCAGTAGAAGATGGAATCGCGATTCAAACAGTACCATCTGCTAACTGAAAATATGCCCCCAAAAACGTAAATAAGCTTGACATTTATTTAGTGGAAAATCGCTTTCATAAAAAGCTCAGTGGTAGCGATCATTGTCAGTACTATAACAACGCCAAGTGCGATATAGCCCTGTGTGGAGAAGCTGCCCCGGTAAATTTTACTACTACGGTACAGTACTAGACTACAGCTGTGTTCGTTCGTCTTGGTAGCGATTGCGTTGGTTGAATTGGATTTAACGTTCCTTGCTGTGGCAATGAAGTTAAGGTTAGTAGTTAGATAGACTTTTGATTTGAGTAAGGGGAGTAACATGTTCTGTCGCCGTTTGACTTCCTACAGCTGTGTACAGTAGATGTTTTTGTAGTGTCTCGCGTAGGCTACAGCGTTGCAGTGAGCAACACTGGTTTGAAACCACAGGTAATGATCATTTCACCCACAACATCGTTTACTTGTAATGTAATGTCATAATAAATCCTACAACGAAAATGTATTTGTGAGGAATGTTTATTTTAACGATTGAAAACCGTTTCCGAAAGTAGATGTGGGCCTACTTCCTTAATAATATCAGCTAATATTGTACATTACATTTCACAATTGTGTTTCACATCACAAAGTAAATAGTTATCACCCTGGCCTCTTTGCTTGTGGCGTTTCTGCAGCTGCCTTGCAGTAAAGCTATAGTTAGCCTAGCTATCCCCCAAGTTAACAGATGCGAAACGAATGTTCTGCGACAGGTAGTCACGCGTGTTTTCGTGACGTAGTGACGTTAGTAACGTCAGTGACTGTGGCTAGCAAATTAGCCACCGTAAGCTTCACTTTTCGCCACAAAAACTTAACTTCAGCCTAAACCATGCAACGGAACGTAAATAAAAATACAAGAAACTCAATCGCTACCAAGACGAAACTTTTGACACCTAGGTTGTCTATGTAGGCCAAATATTGACAAAGATTTAGGGGGGCAAAAATAAATAATAATAATAAATATATATGTGAGAGAACAAAGGTTGTGCTCTCGCCGAAGGCTTGAGCACACCCAATTAGTATCAAGATTTCAAGTTTGTGTACAATATGACATTATCATACATGTTCTAGTACTGGGGCTTCCAGAGTTATATTGTTTCTAGTAGTACTATATTAGACCTATTTGACGTGTTAGATTATATCGTTTACGGTATTAACCGACTCAAACATTCACATACATGGTTTGTGGGTGTGTGTGTGTGTTTTGTGCGTGTCCAGTCCCTGTGCTAGGTGAGATTCTGTCGATGGCAGTAGTGCGATACGTCGTGACCATGTTCGCCCTTCGTCCCGGACTCTGACCCGGGGAGGAGAGCAGCGTGTAGGCTGAGAGTCGTCCTGGCCCGAGCGACATCCATTATTTAGCCGTGCTCTGCCCTGCTCCAGCACCCAGGGTCTGGGCCCTCTCGTGTCCACTCTCCTGTTTAGATCTCCTGTTTCCCCCATGCCCCCCTCAGTACATCCTGTTCTACACACACACACACACACAAGATGCGTACCCTCTCGGATATACATGCGTGCGTGCATGCGCATATGTACGTACACACCCATAGACTCACTGACACACACCTACACCTGCTTCCAGTGTTCCTCTGCAGGTCTGCGGTTTGTGCCTTGGGTCACCTTCAACCCTCTGCCTCTGCGTTTGCCCCGGGGCAATTATACAGACAGGCTTGATTTGACCTGTGACCCCTGGCGTTGCCCGGACCGGAGGCTCAGCAAACCCAAGGACAGGGAGGGGGCCTGGGAGGAAGTTGATTAACCTCTGAACCTGGCCAGAGGAGAGGGCACTGACCTGGATGGAGGTCAACTCACCTGCGCTGTCTACACTGGGATGTAGGGAGAGAGCGGGACAGTGTGTGTGTGTGTGTGAGTGTCTGCGTCTCGGGTGTGCATGCGCCTGTGTGTGTGTGTGTGTAGTGTGCGCGAGTGCATCGGCGCGTGTCTCTGCACGCCCCACAGACACCGCGCCGTAGCCTCGCCTCACATCCTCTGCTCCCAATCTTCCAGTCAGGTCAACCATCAAAAGCATCCATCCTGTCCCCCCGTCCCCGTCCCCCCCCAGCCTGCTCCCCCCCGTACCCCCCCAGCACAACTCCAGGTCAGCCGTGAACAAAACGCCGACTTGTCTGCGGGCGCCCTCGCTCCCCTTTTTCTCCTACCTCTCGTCAATTAATGAATCCCGGGTAATTTCGGCTGACAATTCCTCGCCGCTGCGGAGAGGCTAGCGAAGATGTCACACAGGGTGACCTTTCCCTTGTCTGGCCCAGGCCCGGAGCAGTCTCCCTTCTGACAGACTGCAAAAAAAAAACTAAAAACGACTTCCTTTGTACTTTGTTAATGAGTTATTGATTTGAAACAATGCCCTAGCAAATATTGTCAGATTAGCTTGACCCCGCCAAGGTCGCGCTCCCACACAGAGTCCTCACCTCTCTGTTAGTCTTCTGTAAGTCGATGGGCGTTTTTTTTTCTTCCTCATACCTTTTAAAAAAAAACTACTTCCCCGGCACACAAATGCGCGACTGTGCACCACACACACACCTTCCTCTCTTCATCTCCGTCTGTGCCAGCCTGTCTGTCTTCGGGGCTTTCTTCCTTACCTGTGGCTACTCCACTCTCTCTCTCTCTCTCTCTCTCTCTCTCTCTTTTCTCACATCATTATATTCCCACTTCAAGTCTGTAGGTGCTACCTGCTAATTACCCACAATGCCGTCGTCATTTTTCCCCCCACCTATCTCCGCTGCTAATTTGAAGCTTGTCTTATCCCCTCTCCACAGACTCTCTGCATCCTCCAAACTTCCTCCAGCTCTCTGGAAAACAAGGACAGAGGGATGGAGGGAGAAAGAGAGAAAGAGAAAGAGAGAAGAGGGCACGTCCTAGACATCGATCGGAATTCAATAGCAAACAGGCGTAGAGGAGGCCCACATGCTAATAACTCTGGTGTTAATACCAAACATGTAATTACCTACACCGTCAGATTATTATCTAATCATTCCTCCAAATGAAAACAATCCTTGTTTCCTGCTGATTGAGACCTATTACATATGCAAATCAACTGGGGGATGCCAGGTGTGCTCGCCCAGTGTGTGGCCTGGGAGAGAGGGGGCTAACCCCGCCGGCCGTGAAAGGCGCGTGCGTGCTTCCTAACAGACCACCTGGAGTGCACATATTCCCAACGTGAGACCTCTTCTCTTCCACTTCGTCTCTCCCTCTCTGATAATCTGTTCCTCCTCCTCCTCCTCCTCCTCCTCCTCCTCCTCCTCCTCCTCCTCCTCCTCCTCCTCCTCCAATCATGCCCTTCTCCTTTCTCCCCTCAATTCTCCCTCGACTCTCTCCCACTCCTCCTCCTCCGCCCAACTTCCCGGTCCCCATCTTGCCTTCCCAGCGGAGGCAGAGGGGAGAGGCCGGCAGATGAAGAGACAAAGGGAGAGAGGGACGTGTGGGGAGAGGAGCCCGGAGAGCTTGTTTGTCAGAGTGTGTTGATGCCGTTAGATTCATTGTTTCCTGTGTTGGTGGGACGGCGTTTGTCTTGGCTTTAGTGCCTTTTTCCTGGCCGCGCTGCGGTCCTCTCCTCTCCCTGCTCCTTATTATGGGATATAAACACCGCACAGGAACTGGGAGGGGGCTGGGGGGCTGTGTGTGTGTGTGTGTGTGTGTGTGTGAAAGAGGGAGTATGGAAGCAGTGGATAAGGAGAGGGAAACAACACTAGAGCCTGTGCTGTCCGCCTGTCTCTCACTAAATTGAGGAAAGCAGACAGTTCAAAGGCTGGTCTGCTGGCCCGGGTTATCCTGGGCTGACGTCATGCTGTACGTGTTTGTGCGTCTCTGTGTGTGTGTGTGTGTGTCTATCTGTGTCTGTGTGTGTGTGTGTGTGTCTATCAATGTCTGGCTGTGTGTGCGTGTGTGTGTGTTTGTATGTGCTTGCTGTTTCTCCCTTCCACCGCTACCTCAAACACACGTCACATCTGTCACGTGAAGAGTCTATTCCTTGGGTGTGTGTTTCCAGTAATTAGTAGGATGTGTGTGGTGAGCTGTCTGCATCCTGACTGGCTAGGAGACGAGAAGTGTTTTTGACTGACACTAAACACACAACAACACCCTGTGTGTGTGTGTGTGTGTGTGTGCGTGTGTGTGTGTGTGTGTGTGTGTGTGTGTGTGTGTGTGTGTGTGTGTGGGGTGTGTGTGTGTGTGTGTGTGTGTATGCGAGTGTGTCTACTTTGAGAGAGGAAAGTAAAGAGAAGTATGTATGTGTATGTATATTATATATTTATATATTTATTGATAGTCCCTCAGTGATTACTGTCACCGGTACACAGTGAGAAGATCTGTCCGACATCACTCTTCACGCCGTATGGCTGTGAGCCTCAACCACACACTCTCCTATATTCCTCCGAGCTACGACTTTACTGTTCCTACCTCCGAGTTACGTCGTGAACACACACACACACACATACGCTTTACCCAACCCTTCCTTTCACCAGCCTCTCTGACAGTCATGGCTGTAGGAAACTGGCAACAGGTGAGCATTGGGGAGTCTAGTCTGTCAGATTGCACACACACACACACTCACATACACACACACACACACAATGTGGGGGATAAAAAATGGTTGGATATAAATAAATAAAGGTAAAAAAATATATTTTTAAAAAGCCGGGCGGAGCTGTCACAGGAAGCTGGTCTCTGAGGGCAGTCTGCTTCGGTGGAGCTAATTAACCCCGGGAAATAATTACACAAATATGCAAATGCTGTTTAGATAATTCACCACGCTATCAGGCCAGGTAGTCAATCATGGAGGGGGTGGGGACCGCGTGGTGCGTGTGTGTGTGTGCGTGCGTGTGTGTTTTTCTCAATATACGTATGGTAATGCATAGTTTTATTTGAGAGTGTGTGTGTGTGTGTGTGCGTGTAGACATCTCCCTTGGTGATAGTGGTGGAATTCTCAAAAGATCCTCCTCACCGCCATTAGGATTCTACATCCTGTCCAGGCTGTGTCCATCCTGTGTCAAACCACTGTCCACATGATGTTAACCCTGTGCCCGGGTTTTGTTAACCCTGTGTCCGGGCTGTCTCGCCCGATCCAGGGTCCAGGATGAGGACACGTAGAGGGCTGGAGGGTGGAGGAGGGAGATTATGCAACTGAGCTTCTGAGATGAACAGTGACGTGGCGGTGGAGGACTTGAAAGGACTTTGTTGCCACAGGCCTTCAGACAGACACCTCTCATCCCTCCCTCTCCTCCTCCTCCTCCTCCTGTCCTCTCCCCTTCCTCCCCTGCTCTCCCCCCGGGGTGAGCAGGGCAGGGCAGGGTGCCGTGTTGCCCGCCGTTGCATCAGTCTGGAGCTACTTCGTAATGCAGCAGTCAAGGTAAACACAGTGACAGGTCGATATGCATCTACACACACAATAGGGATGGGCGTATACACATTTGCATTACACTGTGCAGTTTAATAACTCACTGCGCTCCCACCAAAGACAGTCTGAGTTGTAGTCCAAATGAGCATAACAAATCCGAGGAGTTTTTTTTACGGTTTCGTACCCCTGTGAGGTGGTCGAATGCGGCTATGCAGTTGACTGTGTTTGCTCTGAAATGGCTGTGGAATGGATTCACCCATTGACAGTGAGGGCATTTATCCGGGAATCAATTATGAGGCCCGCTGAGTGGTGATGTTGCATGGCACAAACAATCGGGCTTAGTAATGGACCATTAGCACACACCACCCTTGTGGGCATGTTTATGGACAGACTGAGCAAATCTCTGTCTGTGTTATCTGTCTGTCTGTGTTGTCTATCTGCCTGCCTGTCTGTCTGTCAGCCTCCCTGCCTGCCTGTCTGTCTGTGCGTCTGAAAAAGTGGCTGGACACATTGTATGGAATTTGAATGTTGTTTGCTATCCTGACATATTTATTCGAAAATGAAAGCCCAGAATCAATGTTGCAAGTTCATTAATGGATGCCCTTTAGTTTCACTATTGTTCTTTACAGCCCGGAGAGGTGGTATGTGTGTAGTGGTGGTTAATTAAACAGGCCTTTGTGAGTGTGTGTGTCTGTGTGTGTGTGTGTGCGTGTTTCCCTCCCCCGACCTTCCACTGTGTTAGCCCATTACACTGTTACCTCTGTTATAGATGCAGGATCGATCCGCCGATGGGGTACAAATTAAGATTTAAACGTTACGTCACGAAGCCTATCGAGTTTTACATTTAAGGCATTTGCAATATGCAGGACGTATTGATCCGGTGAGCAGGGTTTAGAAGAAAGACTGCTGGCCACTGGCGGAATCCTCAACTGTAGTTTCCTCTTTTGTATAATGCAAGTGAGACACCCAGAGACTGCTGTAACTGTAGCTGCCTTACCTCTGTGATTTTCTCACTTTTTCAGAGTTGAAAATGCGGCCGTTTTTTTTTTCTTCTTCAACATTTTCCCTGGCATTCTTCCCTTTACAACACCCCCTCAAACATCGTTCTCGCCTCGCAGTTTTGTTGACTGTCTTCTGGTGGGTTTGTTTATACGGGGAACATTAAAGGGCGCTCGCTTGTGTTACAGGAAAACTCTTCCCAGGAGGACCACGTCTTGTACGTGTGGGACCACTTTGTGTCCAAAGCCGCCGCCAAGAACGTTTTCATCATGGCTCACAGCTACGGGGGCCTGGCATTCGTCGAGCTGGTGAGTGCCCCCCCCGTGCCCCCCCTTTTCACCCCCCCCCCCCCCCCCCCACACACACACACACACACACACTGGGACAGAACAGACAGCGTGCGTGATGGCGTGCGAGTCGTGTGGGTATGGGGGCGTAGTGGTGGAGGGGTGTGTTTGGGAAGGGAGGGGGGTATTCAAAATAAATAGCGTTTTCGTTTCTTTGAGAAAACGCTGCTTCTGTCAACAATCCGCTCGGTCCCTGTCCTGGGGGCGCTCTCCACTTCCTCCGCACACCAAGAACAGGAACAGAGAGGGGGGGGGGGGGCAACACATGCGCACGGAGGGGAAGCCAGACTTGTACTGAAACAGACTGCAGCGCTGGCAAAACTCTGGGCCCTGGGAGAAGGAAGGAGAGGGGCGCGAGGGAGGGACGGGGCGGGCCGGGGAAGGGGGTGGGGGGGGCGGAGAGACGACAGGGGAGTGCGTTTTGAGGAGGCCGGGAGGGGAGAGGGGAGAGGAGGATTGATTGAATCCGCGCGGAAACGGGAGTTCTCCTGCGCTGAAGTTCGCTTCCCTCTTCCAAGCGTCACTGTTGTGTCTCGGTGCGGAAGCCTATGCAGCTTGGTATCCGATCCGCTCTTCAACTGTGGCCTCGGGATTGAGCATCTCGCTCTCTTCCCCCCTTGGTTATGTGTGTAGCCATGCTACGCCAGACCAACCCACTTCACGTGGGTAGCTGCCATCGCACTAGTTGAAGATTGCTAGGACTTGACCGTTTCCTAGCACTGGGCTACTCGAGCTATACTGATGCTTAGCTCGGTAGCTAGGTACACGACCTTTGAGAATGGTTTGGCAGCCGGTCATTAGCAATGCTAGCGCCGGGCTTGTTATGTCAGCCTTTTGCTAGGTCTGCAAGACCAGGCGTGCCACGCAGCAAAACAAGTATGCTAGCTTTGGGCTAGTAATGCTAGCGGCGGGCTAGGAATGCTAGCAGTAGACTAGCACACATGGCTCGGTGGTGTGATGGCCGCCAAAGGAGCCGGCTGTTGATGGCTCTTACATCTGTCAGATTTACTGGTAGACTCTCCATGAACCCAAATTATTTAGAACATCCCTCTTCTTTAGTGAAGAGGCGGGGGAGAGAGAGGAGGGGGAGAGAGAGGAGGGGGAGAGAGAGGAGGGGGAGAGAGAAGAGGGGGAGAGGAGGGGGAGAGGAGGGGGAGAAGAGGGGGAGAGGAGGGGGAGAAGAGGGGGAGAGGAGGGGGAGAGGAGGGGGAGAGGAGGCGAGGTGTAGTGGGGGATTCAGGGTGGCCACTCAGCCCCCTGGAGGTTCCAGGAATATCTCTTTTGCTTTTCCTGATATCTACTCTCTTTTTTGTTTTGTGTTTTGTCATTTTAAATTAAATATTTATGCGTGTGTTCATGTGTTTTGTCCATGACAGCCTTTCTCTCCTGGGCTCTCGGTGGGTGTGTGTGTGTGTGTGTCGACGATGCTGTGGTCCTTTCTTCATCACACAATCCCTCTCTTTCTGTACTGTATATATCGCAGCATCTTGGAAGTCCTTTTATGTCCTTGCAATATGATACCTCATCATTTGATATACACATGTGCAGAACTGCAGATATATGCATGAAAGGGAGCCCTAGGGGGGGAAAACAAGAGGAGGGGGTGGGTGTGTCTGTACAGAGTGTGTCTGTACAGAGTGTGTCGGCGCGTGTATGTCTGTGGGAAAGTTAACATCTGCATGTGTCACTGTTGACTGTCCCTCGGGCCCCTACCTTGTCCCTGTCACCCATGACAACCCCCCCCCCCCACACACACAAACACACACACCACAGGACAGGGTTTCACGCCTCCTGACCCTCAGGGGCGCAGGGGTCAGCTGACCATGGAGATGCTCCCCCCCCCCCAACCCCACTACCCCCCCACCCCCACCTCAGGCTAACCCTGACAGGTCCGACGTCTACCTTGCCTGACGTGGCCCGGGGGGGGTTGGCAGGCAGGTGGGACGCCCCCCTCTCCCCCCTCCCCCACGGGAGGCAGCACCACTGCCCCTGCCTCAGGGAGGCAGCACCACTGCCCCTGCCCTCAGGGAGCTCATGGTTCAGGGTTTGTCTGAGGATGGCCTTGTGGGTATACCAGTCCACCCTGGATAAACACACTGGAGTCAATAAAGTGCAAACAAGCATATCACACCATATACCGTATATACACACAGATATTGTAACAAGTCTTTAGAAACACACACACACATACATACACACATGTAAGTGCACCTAATTGAGGGGAAAGTGTTCCAGGGGGATGGGAAAGGGGTGTGTGTGTGTGTGTGTGTTTGTGTGTGTGTGGGGGGAGATGGGAGCGTTGCGGGACAGCCCGTTTGACACGCGAGCAGACCCACATAAGGCAGGCCGACTGCAGCGTTAATTATGGCTCTGCTTTGCCCTTAATAAACATGTTTCTGATCAAGCACATCAAAAGACCCGCGATTAATTTCTCCTGCGCTCCCCTCGCTCCAGCCATGTAGACCCTGTTCAGAGTGCTCGAATGTTCCATTGCAATTTGATTTCTTTTAAAACACTTCATAGTGTGTACATACTAATTATAGTTACATCAAAGAGCAGCTAAAGGCCTTTGAATGAGAGAGGATTGCTGCAGGGAGGAGGGTTCTCTGTCGGAGTGAATACCAGCCTCTTTCTCTCCCTCTCCCTATCTTGCTTTCTCTCTCTCTCTCTCTCTCTCTCTCTCTCTCTCTCTCTCTCTCTCTCTCTCTCTCTCTCTCTCTCTCTCTCTCTCTCTCTCTCTCTCTCTCTCTCTCTCTCTCTCCCCCCCCCCCCCCTCTCTCGACCTACATTATTGTCCTGGAAGGTGACGTTAGGGCATACACAGAGCTTCCCTGTGATGTGATTCCAATAGCCGCCTGTTCTGAGACAAAGGGTGGGAGAGCGTAGATCCACCAGCAAGCAGACACACTGTCCTTGTTGATGCTCTCCCGGTTGTGTCCGTGTCGACACCATCCTACCTTTACTGGGAAACGGAGAACAAACAACCGGCGAGGATAAGAGACAGAAACACATGTAACGTGGCGAGAGAGAGAAAGGTATAGGAGAGAGCGGGATGAAGGGGAATATGGGAATCGGAGAGAGGGGGTGAGGAAGAGAGAGAGAGAGAGAGGGACGGTGGGAGAGAGAGAAAGCGAGGCCTGCTCCTTTGCACCACTTGCCTTTTCATCTTCCCCTGTTGCTTGGGGTGAGGGGGGGGGGGGGTCTAACCCGTGGTAACCTCCCCGCTCTCGCAGTGAAAAAGGAGCAGGGTTATTGGATAGGACGGGCGGCCTTATATAAGGTCTTATGTAAGAAGGCATCTGTCTCCAAATACGCAAATGTGGGGGGTGCACGCTGCCCTACCAGTTCACACAACCTATGTGGCTGTAGCATACGCACTTCAGCATGCCCACGTTTTGGTACACACACACACACACACACTCACGCACTACACGCAAGCTCTCGTCCTCGTGAACATAACGCACAAGTGCTTGTGTGCGTGTTCACCCTACGTGGATGTAAAGGCGTATGGCGGCGTCTCCGAAGGGGCTCGTCGATGCGTTGTGGCAGCGTGGAGAGAGACGAGGCCGTCTCGCCGCTGAATGAGGACGACGGGCGGCGATGAGTTCGATGATGTCGTCGGGCCGATGCTCTCGTGACTTTGACCTCCGCCGCGTGTGATGTGTTTAGTATAGTGTCTGTGTTCCAGACCAACGTGATTCCCCCTGCTTCCTCTCTACATTCATAAAGCTTTGGTTCAAGCCTGCCCATCCTTTCCCTCCTGCCCTCCTCCATCCCCCTCTCCCGGCCCCTTCAATGCGTCTCCAGAGGGACCCCAAGGGCACTAATGGTGCCAACTATGCCCCTCGCCCAGGACTCTGAACCCTGCCCCCGTCCAGGACTGGCACCAGCGGAACCTTCTGGGTTCCACGGTGCCGTGGCAACGCTGGGGACAAACGGCCAGCTCCCCTGCTGCAGATCGGCAGGGCGACGGGTTTCTGCTGTCCTCTGTCGCCTCTCTCTTTACTCACTCTCTCTCTGTCTCTATCGCTCTCACCCACTTTCTGTCTCATCCTTTCTTTCTGACTCACCTCTTTCTTTTTCATTCTTAGCTTTCACTCACCAACGATCGTTTGTTCTGCTCCCCCCCAACCCCCCCCCCCCACACATAACACCATCTGTCTGACACTTCCTTACAATATTTACAACACGATATCGCCATCACTTATGAACACTATATTAGACACTGGTCCCCCACGCTCGCACTCTCCTTTACAGCCAGGTAGCCTCACCTCGCGTCTCGTGTGCGCTCGACCCAAATTACTTCAATTTGTCAACGGGTCATCACAGCACCAGGAAGTCTAGACACATCCCCCAGAAGTCCCTCCTCCTCCTCCTCCTCCAGTTGCTGCGTTCCACGTTCCCGGCCGGGGGAGAGCCCGGGCGGAGTAGGGCTGGAGAGAGAGACCGCCTGCTTCAATCAAATACATAAAAATCAAGGTTCTCTGTCGCCGGCGGGCTGCAGGGAGGCCCTTGTCAGCCCCCCTTAGCCTGGGGAAGTCGCTATCGTCCTGAGCAGAGCTGAGGAGAGGTGCGTTCTCCGGACTGTGGGTGGAGAGAGGGGGGGAGGGCGGGGGGGGGGGTGAAGAGATGATAAACGGTGGGGGGGGGGGCACAGTGGCAGAAATTAGTGGAGCTGTATGCCTAGCCCTCCCCTTCTGTTTGATCTGAAACAAAAGGACCACCGTGACAAAAGTGCCTGGCAGCCTGCACAGCAGGACGGCAAGCCCTCAGCACAGCCACCACGCACAAGCCGTGTGTGTGTGCTGGTTAACCCAAGTGTGTATCCAGACCCCCCTGTGTGTGTGTGTGTGCTCGCACCCTGTATCGCGAGCTGGACGCTTCGTCTCTTAAGGCGTCGGTGCTCTCTCTGCTTGTAATGGCGCACGATACCTTCTCGCTGGCGTCGCGCGCACCTAGAGGACACGTGGTTGTGTCTCGTCGCTCCATTAAGGAGCTGAAATGTAGATCTTTTTTCTTTCTCTCGAGTGAATTGGCATCTCAGGAAGCCCATTCGCTTTACATAGGGATGCAAATTGAACTGTTTAAATGTCACGACTACAAACCTCATTTGATTTGAATTGATTTGCTTGTTTTGTTTGTGTTTTTCCTTTTTGTTTTTTCTTCCCTTTTTTTTTTTTGTTGTCGCTCAAAAGCTCCGACCAAGAGCTGGTTGCCGGAGTGATAGACCTTGCGCCTTTCTTCCCACAACACGCGGTGGCGGCTTGTATAAATGGCCTTCATTTGCTGCAAGCCGGTATTGTGATGGGAGAGGGAGATGACGTCGGGCCAAATTACAGCAGGGGTTTTTTCGCCGCCTGAAAAGGAATCGTCACAATGGCCTTTGTAAAGACTTCCCTTCTTCACTCTATCATTCTCCCTCTCCTCTGTCGTCTTCCCATATTTTGAAGGGCCATCGTTGGTTACTAAACTACCCCCCCCCAGTCCGCGTCTTGTGGTTAACGTGGTTATGAACCCGACTCTGGACTCTCCCCCCGCAGCGTGGCTCGGGGAAGGGCACTCTGGGAGTGTACTGGGGGACGTGAGCACGCGTCCCGATCTGTGTCGCTGCTCCCAAGCATGGGAGCAGAACTGAGCTGGAAGGTCCGTTCTGTACCTGCTCTGGGGGGGGGGGGGGGGGGCTGTAACATCCCCTTCTGCTTCTGACACAGGCCCCTAACTGATAGGCTTGTTCACCATAGGGGCCACACACCCTACCTTACTCAGACTTGAGCCATGGAATGAAGTCCCGCTCTGTGTCATCGTGTGTGTGCGTCTGTGTGTCTGTGTGTGTGTCCTCCCTCCCTGGCTGTCTGTGAGGTTGTTGTCCCTCACGTTCCAGCTGTTATCTTGCTTTACCACTGCACGCAGTAATCAGCCCACGGCTGTTTATTCTTCAGGACAAGGAGGCTGGACCCATTTAACGAGGACGCCTACATTGGGTATTAGTTGGTGTGTTGTGTGCGTGTGTGGGTGCGTGTGTGTGTGTGGTTGCGTGTGTATGTGCGTTGTGTGTGTGTGTGTGGTTGCGTGTGTATGTGCGTTGTGTGTGTGTGTGTGGTTGCGTGTGCACGTGCGCGCAAGTCCGTCTCTCCAAACTCTCCATACTGTGGGATGAAATTGATCACAGCAACCCAGCTGCGGTGTTATCAAATCTGCCTTCATCAATCCCCCAAGGTCCCCCACCACCAACCCCTCCTTTGGTGAGAAAACAGGTCAATGACAGTGCACTTCCTGGCGAAGACGCGCTCCGTGGCGATTGGCCGCGGCGGCGCTGCACAGCACGACCCGGGTCTCTCCGCCACGTGGCGTCCTCCCCTCGCCAGATCCCCTCGTATGGAGGCCAGGCTGTATGGAGGCCAGGCTGTATGGAGGCCAGGCTGTATGGAGGCCAGGCTGTATGGAGGCCAGGAGGCCAGGCTGTATGGAGGCCAGGAGGCCAGGCTGTATGGAGGCCAGGCTGTATGGAGGCCAGGCTGTATGGAGGCCAGGCTGTATGGAGGCCAGGCTGTATGGAGGCCAGGAGGCCAGGCTGTATGGAGGCCAGGAGGCCAGGCTGTATGGAGGCCAGGCTGTATGGAGGCCAGGCTGTATGGAGGCCAGGATGTATGGAGGCCAGGAGGCCAGGCTGTATGGAGGCCAGGCTGTATGGATGCCAGGAGGCCAGGCTGTATGGAGGCCAGGCTGTATGGAGGCCAGGCTGTATGGAGGCCAGGCTGTATGGAGGCCAGGCTGTATGGAGGACAGGCTGTATGGAGCCTGGGTTATCAATACGGGCCCTGTGTTCTCCAGACCCTCATTCATCCACATCTTGACGTGACGTCGGAGGCTTCAGGTTTTTTTTCTTTTTTTTTCAAACGCAGACCGATGTTGCCATGGCGATGTAATTGAAAATCATTATGTCTCAAGCAAGTATTGTTGGAGTGACTATTCATAATCCCTGCACTCGCGCGCTCGCTCTCCTCCTCTCGTTCGCCCATTGAAAAGGAGGAAAAATCTATCCAGCCTTGATGGCCGGGGTAAGGACTAGTGTTTTTTCCTTCAATTCATCCCCCCCTTCTCCCTCCCGTCCTCCCACCATCTCAGTTTGTTTGTTTGTTTTTTTTTGTTTGTTTGTTACTCATCCCGTTCCAGTCCGGTGAAGGAAACCAACCTAGTTTAAGAGTTCACTAGAATCTTAAGGGATTCATCATTACATATTTACTGGCTGCGGATGATATAGCTGTGAGCTGCAAGCCCGACCCATTGATCTAATGCGCATGTTCGCTCTGGAGGTTGCAGAACGTGGCTCTATTTGCATAAGGCCCTGGGCAAGGTTCTTTCTAGCATTGATTGGCCTGTCCATGAGCACCCCGTGTCTTCTCACATTGATCACTGCTTTAATTTTTTTTATTTTCGCTCTCTCTCTTTCTCTTTTCTGCACTCTCTTTTTTTTCCGGAGACAGTGCTACACAGAGTTCAGCTTATGCTCCTCAGACCTGGCGGGGATGAGGAGGGGAAGAGTTGTAAAAAAAAAAAAAACTTCACCAACCCCTCGCCCCGCCTCTCTTATTTGTCTCCTTCTCTCTCTCCGTCTCTCTTTTTCCATCTCTGTCTCTCCGTCCCTCTCTCTCTCTCTTTCCGTCTCTCTCTCTCTCTCCGTCTCTCTCTCTCTCTCTCTCTCTCCATCTCTCCGTGTCTCTCTCTCTCTCCGTCTCTCTCTCTCTCTCCATCTCTCTCTCCGTCTCTCTCTCTCTCTCTCTCTCTCTCTCTCTCTCTCTCTCTCTCTCTCTCCTCCGTCTCTCTCTCTCTCCATCTCTCTCTCCGTCTCTCTCTCTCTCTCTCTCCGTCTCTCTCTCCGTCTCTCTCCCAGACACTGCTGAGAGAGAGGCCGACTGTCTCCATCACCTCGCTCCACCATGTCCTCTGCTTCTCTCCATGTACGAGGCAGTGAAACAAAGGACATTGAAAACACGTACACACATAGACACACGCACACACACAAACATTTCCTCCATTTGAGCCTCAGCTCTGCTGCTGGGGTCCCTGAGTGTCCTCAGCTTCTAGCTAAAATCAAACTGAACTCCCCCCCCCTCCCCCTCCCCAGCCCCTTCCCTCTCCCCAATCCCCCCTCACCCTCTTCTTCAACTCTGGCCCCGCCGGAGAGAGACACAGAGACCGAAAGAGATTTTCTCTCGGTTCTGTCTTTCCCATAGCCTTTCTTTTTCCCTCTCTTGCTTTCTTTCTCCGACCAACAATGTGGGATCAGCACTCTCTGCCTCCCAGCTATTCTCTCTTTCGCTCTCTCTCTCTCTTTCTCCCCCCCTCCGTCTCTCCCCTCTCGCCCCTTCTATTCCCTCACTTTTCCCTCCCAGATTGAACTCCAGCCACTGGCGCTGCAGACAAAGCCGGAATCCCTCTTCTCTCTCTCTTTGTGCACCTTCAGCAAGGTGTCAGAGGGGTCACCCTTGGTACCATGGTAATTTCAAGGGCGTGGATGGCTTCTTGCACCCAAGCCGTTCTCGTACACACACACACACACGCGAAACCTCGGCACGCACACACAGGGCACACCGCCTGTGTGTGTGCAAGTGGCCGAGGCGTCAGAGGTGGCTAGACTCCCATGCTGCATCTCCCTTTGTTCTCCTCTCTGAGCTAAGCCTGCTTTGTCTCTCTCCTCCCTCTGCACCCTCGTCCTCCCCCTCTCCTATCCCCCCCCCCCCACCTCTCCTCCTTGGAGGTGAAGCCTCTCTTCGTTTTTTACCCCCCGTTCCGTCTGCAGATCGACGCCCCGGTCGCCCCTCTCTCCGCTTCCCTCCGCTCTCCAAATCCATCCAACTGTTCTGCCCTCGGCGGTCACTCGGACTACAATTATGGAAGCTGCTGCATGTCTGCCGTAGTGCAGAGCCTGATGGGTGCTGTAGTTGACTTGGCCAGGCATGCGTGTAGGAAAAGCTACGAACCTGCAGCTTCCACCAGTCCAACCCCGGCGCTCAGAACATCGCTCTGGAAGACGAAGCGTAGCAGAAATCGTTGCAATCGAAATACAAATGCACCGGACATGTGGATGTTTGAATGGCTTGTTATTGTGAGAGTTCAACAGATGCTAGATTATTCCCCCCCCCCACCACCCCCCCCCCCCCCCATTGTTTGAAAGTTTTGCGTCAATATTAAGACAAACGTCCTCTGACAAATGGACAGGCTGGAAGTTGAGCGGCTGAAAGCCAGACCTCTTGGTCTCCGAGCAAATGTCAGTGAACTCCAGGTCGAGGTTTAAGCCCCCCCCCCTTGTTTGAATCGTTGAGGTTTCCAGCCACGGAGAGACTCGCGTCTTCCTGACCTCGTCCGGAGGAGGATCCGGAGGTAGAGAGAGAGAAGGAGAGAGGGAGGGAGGGAGAGAGAGAGAAGAGAGAGGGAGGGGAGGAGAGCTTAGTGCAGTGTCTACACCGGTGGAGCTGTTTAGTCCTGTCAGTACGACCTATCTCTGCAGATCTGACACCGTCGCCTCCTTGCCACCTATATGGCAGTTCCCCCTCCCGTCCCCCCCCCGTTCCCCCCCCGACACACCATCCTCATTCCAGGAGGTATGTTTTAGTTATGTACCTGCGGTAAAACAGATTTAATTTTTGAAGCCGGAAAGCTGACATTGAAAAGAGATGAACTGTTTTATGTGCCATTTTAAGGTTTTATGCGCTGTGAAATACGACGGGGTTGTGAAACAGCGGAGGAAGGGATGAAGGATTAGCAGAAAAGAGAGAGAGAGAGAGAGCGCTGTGGATCCTGGCGTGGAGCAGTCTTGGACGTCATCGCTGGCTCAGAGCTGAACGTGGAACTGGAGGCCTTGTTTCACGGTGGGAGCCTGTGGTGACGTGAACCGCCTGATACGGTAAACACTCTGTACACACGCACACGCACAGAGGCACTTGCAATTGTAATGAAAGTGTGTGAGGCAAATGGATAAAGCAAGTCAGGTCGACCTGGATATTGTACGTGTAATATGGTCTTTTTGGATGTTTACGCCGTCTAAGCCCGTGTGTGTATGAAAGAGAGAGAGAGAAAGACGGAGAAAGCAAGCAGCTGAAGCCAAGCCACTCAGCTTCTGTGTGTCTCTCTGCCTTATGTATTCAGTCTTTCCTATTAGAAGCCTTCACAGTCTGCGATTCCTTTGGACTGCCTGACATCCGCTTTCATGCATGGCCTGCTTCCGCCTGCCCACTCCCTTCTCCCTCTCTCTCTCCCTTTCTCTCTCCCTCTCTCCCTCTCTCGCTCCCTTTTCTCTCTCTCTCCTCTATCTCTCCCTTTCTCTCTCTCTCTCTCTCTCTCTCTCTCTCTCCCTCTCTCTCTCTCTCTCTCTCTCTCTCTCTCTCTCTCTCTCTCTCTCTCTCCTCCTCTCTCTCTCTCTCTCTCTCTCTCTCTCTCTCTCTCTCTCTCTCTCTCTCTATCTCTCTCTCTCTCTCTCTCTCTCTCTCTCTCTCCCTTTCTCCCTCTCCTCAGACCCACTCTGCCTGGAACATTAAAAACATCTTGGCTGTGTCAGAAATCTTTAATCCCCACTCCCACCCACCTGCATGACACCCCCACCACCCCAACCCCCTCCACATCTACACTACCCACCCCCCACCACCGCCACCCTCCTCCACTCAACCCCCCCCCCCCCCCAGCCTTTCAGATGTGATGTCACATCCCCAGTGAGTCGAATCTCTTCCCTCCTCTCTCTCTCTCCCTTTCTCTCCTCCCTTCGCCTCGCTTTTCCTTTCTTTTCTGTCTTTTTTTTTTTACACTTTTTTGCTTGAGGAGATGGTTACTTGATTTAGTCTCTTTGATGAAAACACTAGGGTGGCACTGCCTGTCCTTTGTTACCGTGCTATCCCATAGCAGGTCTGACTTTAGATTACGTGCGAGTGTGTGTCCGTGTGCGCGCGCCTGTGTGTGTGTTTTGTTAAGCCGCTCCTCTGTTTTTCCTCGAGATTCGCGTTCATTCCCGTCGCCAGCCGGCCTCAGGGTTCTGCTGGTTATCAGAGGTGGTGATGTGGAGCGCTGGTGAGCCTGTTTGGGGTGAAGCGGAGGTTGGGGGGTTAATGAAGGGGGCCGGGCCGGTGGAGCCGGGGAAGATAGCGCCCCCCACCCGTCTCACCTCCGGGCCCTCGGAAGCCCCCTCTCAATGACAGGGCCCCCTCTCTGCCCACGTCACCTTTCCGTCCCCTGCCACCACAGAGTTCACGACGCCGTGTCATTAGCCTGCTGAAAGAGAGGCCCTGTTAGCCCCGGGGCTAGCGCCACCGACCAGATACCTGCTCAGGGCCAGGGGCCAGGGGCAGGTCGGCTAGCCGAGCCCAGAGAAGGGATATGTCAGAGACACTGGATCAGGGGAAAAAGAGGGAGGGAAGCCACAGGGCTTTTGTTTCCAATCCGCTGGTCGGCCGCCATCTTTGGAGAGTTCCCCCCTTACCTGATACAGCTCTCGTCTGCAAGGCTGTACCCAATATACGTCCCGTGTCGTAAATCGAAGTTAGTCATAAATGACTTTCTCCATGTGTTTGTGCTCATCTCTTGAGTGGGTTCAGACTTGCTGAGTTATTGATTGGAGATTTAGTTTATGGAAATGAGACATATGATGAGATGTCGCTGATGTGTTAATTGGCACATATAGTCCCGGGCACTGCGTGGATGTGGCTGTCGCATTGTTTCTGAGGTGTCAAACCCAGCACGGAACAAAGGGAGCGGTGGAAATGTTCCTTCACTCTTCTGAAAGGAGGAAGACGCACGCACGCACACAGGCGCACGCACGCACACGCACACTTTCAAACAAGGACCCACTTCACACAATCCCAAACAACCCACCGAAAATGACAAGATAATCACCACATTCAAAACTTACCTTTAGCACTGTGTTAATGTCTTTGTCGGAGATAGAACTAATAAATAAACAGTTTTCTTTCAAATGGCCTCCACAGAGGCACCTCATTACCATAGACTGACAAAGACCTGACAGAGCCATGGTAGTTAAAAAGGTAATTTGACTATAACTAGAGTTTAGGGGAAAGAGGGTC